>NC_135628.1:24427500-24590000 GCF_053574225.1 Canis aureus | reverse complement strand
GATTATAAAAGGTGTGCATGCCAAATTAAGAGGTTGAAATGGGAAGTCACTGAAGCATTTTGAATCAGAGAGTGATATGGTCAGGTATTGTGTCAGAAAGATCCCCCGGCAGTAGGAGAAGAACAGGTGAAGGGAAAAGAACAGGGAGGCTTTAAGGAAAGATCCAGCAGGAGATGGTGGGCCTTGAAGTACGATAGTGATGCTGCAAGTAGAGAGAAAAGGACAGATGAAGAAGAATTTGATTAAGTATAACTCATGAGAGAGTATGGGGAAACTCATCTCATCAATACATAGACTGCAGGAAGGTGAGCAGATTTGGAAAAGAAGAGGATCTGAGTCTAGTTCAGGACCTATTGGCTTGGAGATGCCTGTGGGACATGCACATGGAGATATCCAGAAAGGGTAGATGAGGGTCAATGGTTTGGTCCAAGATTGGGTTGAGATGAACATTTGTGACATTCACACCCATAGAGATGGTAACTGAGGCCATAGCAGATAATGATCAAATTCCCCAAGGAGAAGATGTGGAAGGAGGAGAAAAGAGGATCCAAGGTGGATTTCTGGTAACACACGAAAAGTCTTCTGGAAATCACACAGAAATTGAGACAAATGATAATTGTGGTTGACTCCTTTGGATCTTGACACTATATCTTCTTTTTCCTACAACACAGGTCCTGAACAAATTGAAACAATAATAACTTGTAAAATATTATATTAGAAGGCTTAAAGGGATATGCATAGTCAAAATTACAACAAATTGTTTTCTCTCCTGCTCAAATCAAGGTACAACATGCTTGCCCTATAGCTAGGTGGCCCTGTTTGCATAGGAGCATGGCTCCCAAAAAGCATCTTTTGTTCCCAACCAAAGATATCTTTACTTGGGCCCAGCTGCATTCCTCTGTGAATAAATGTGGAGTTAGAGGAAGAAAGACACAGAAGGACTCTTTCCCTTTCCTGGAGTTGTATATGGGGATGAGCCCTGAGCATTAAGATAATGAGCTAAATGACACAAGATGTCCAGAGTGATAGAGTAGGGTCTCCAGGGACAGGCAACTCGAGGAATGAACAAAAATTTCAAAAACATGAGAAAAATTATTTTCTCCATAAGAAAAAAACTCTTTTTTTTAACCGTAAGAGCTCTGTACGTATGTATGTGCATATGTGCGTGTGTGTGTATGTGTGTGTGTGTGTGTATGAAGTTTGTGGAACACATTTAAAATTCCAACTCCTACCATGTGATGGCCAGTAACTATTTAAATCTTGATTTCTATGAAGCAGAGTCTTTTCTGTCTACAGAAAGCTCAAGAATAGGAAAAACTGATCTTTGCTGATTAGAAGTCATGATAGTGGTTACATGTACAGGGTGGTTATTAACTGGAAGGCAGTTGGACAGAATTCTATGGGGTAATGGAAATGTTCTATATCTTGATCTGAGTAGTGGTTACATAGGTAATACATATATAAAAATTCCTTGGGGTGTGCATCTAAGATTTTTGCATTTTACTGCATGCAAATTCCATATCAGTAAAAATAGACAATCCAAAACGAAATAGATATAACATACATTCCTACACACACACACACATACACAACAAATGGATGCACGATAAGGTCTATGTTACCCAGGAAAAAAGTGAATTTAAAAGAAGACTGATCCACTTGAAGTGGAAGGAACTGAAGGAGCTGGTGAGATCCAAGAGCTGTGTAATAAAAAGAGAATGACAAAGTAGGAGGTCAGGAGCCATGATCAAGTTGGGCTGCTGGCCTCTGAGACTTCATGGGTGAAGCGGCCCCCCTGCATGGCAAAATCTAACATGGGGCTGTGTTGGGAAAAACTATGATGGAAAAGAGGTGAAGATCATAGGAACTGAGGAGATCTCTAGGAGAAGGCACTTTACAAGGATCAGCTACGTGGTCACTAACGCTTACCGGAGAAGATGGCTGGAGTGGAAATTCCAGGGGCAAAGATCTCAAGGCATTTGGGGAAGTAGCCAAGGAGATGAGTAGATGACAGCTTGAGATAACAGCAAATCACTCAGGTGATTCATGAATGTTTTTTTATTATGACAGTAAAATGGAAAAAAAAAAAGTAAAGGTTTAGGGTAAGAAACTCTTTGAAAAATGAGGTTTTTAAGTAAAAATGAAGTTAAAGGTTAGTATTATATTCCTGAAGGGAGAGAGGAACTGATGTTAAGTCACCTTCTCTTTGCTTCAACAGGTCTCTGCTGTGTAACCCTAGCAAAGCACCCCAACTAATCACAATGCCTGGGGGGGCAATGAGTGTTCAATGAGAGAAAAGGAGAAAGGAAAGAAAGGAGGGAACAAAGGAAGGATCTAAATTCTAAAGAAAACCTCTAGTTGTAATTTTTTAAAGTACAATAAACTACTACAATGGGATAAGCAGGGTTTAAATTTTTAAAGGCTGTAAACTGCAGTTATGACACTGAAAGTTTATTGGAAACCAATATTTTAAAATTTTAAAATGTCTTAAAACTTAAAAACACTTGCATTTATTTGATGTGTAGGCAACTAGCTAATTAATGAATAGACCAAGAGTCAAATATCAGGAGGAAACCACTTGCTAGACCCTTCCTAAAAGGGAAGTACTAAAATGGGCCATTCCCCAAGAGGCAGGGTTGAAAGAAGGGAGGGAGCTGATTGGTAATCCCTTTATATACCTGTGCTGTTACCCGAGCTGGAGTGTCCCTGAGTTACTACATCAGACTGTGATCCAAAAAGCAGCAGCAGCAATGATCATTGTGCTCACTCCTCTGCAAAGAAATTACTTAAGGTTTTCAAGTAAGCCCAGATGGGAATCAGAGTCTGTCCATATCCAAGAAGGAAGCTGTGGTTGAGCGTCTGCCTTTGGCTCAGGTTGTGATCCCAGGGTCCTGGGATGGAGTCCTGCACAGGGCTTCCTGCAGGGAGCCTGCTTCTCCCCCTGCCTGTGTTTCTGCCTCTCTCTGTCTCTTATGAATAAATAAATAAAATCTTAAAAAAATAGAAAATAAAACATTTTTTAAAAATTGACTTGTAAGGATTTCTTCTAGGACTTCAGATCACCTCTCAAGGAAAGCAAGCAAAGGTGGCAGCAGTTCCCAAGACGCTGGCTGGCAGAAACTTAGCCAGGCTCCAGCACGGTCTTAAACTTTTCCCAGGCTCTGTCTCCACTTTGGCTCTTCATCTTTCCCTGCCTTTCTTTCTGGTGGTCTCATCAGGACAGAAATCATTCTGATAAATCAAAGAATTAGAGACTGATTAAATCATCTCACCAGGCCATTGTGAAAAGAGGACTATCTAAGCAGGAAGTCATCTCCAAGGGTTAATTTTAGACTTCAAGGCTCCAAGACCCCAGAGTTAGTTGGGAACCTGGAATTGCCCCATCTAGGCACCTAGCGTGTTAAGGTATCTGGATCGATTCATTAGTATCTGAGGTCTTGCAAAGAGCTCAGTCACAGTCGGTCTAGTCCTGGACAGCTGAGAACTGTGCTGGTTTTTTTTTTTCACGCCCTCCTTTTCTAGCAGGTACATTCTGCTTTCCAACTCCTGTACATAAGGTACATCGTATTTGGGGATTTATTTTTTTAATTAGATATCCTTTGAAGTCCATGAAAATACTCTTTCATGAAGCCCCACCAGGTGAAAAACTTTTGCTGTGGCATCAACTTGGGCTGCTTTCTAAAAACTAAAATAAAATCGTTCTCACTTACAACCTTAGAAATGGTGAGAGCTTTAATTTAATGTTTGAAAATATGGGACATGTACAGGGAAGATAAGCTTGACGTAACATTTATGTAAGATCTATTTTCCAAAATGCACAAGATTAAGTAATTAAGATCAAGTTGTTAGTATCTTTCACATGTCTGTCTGTGTTTTTTCATACTACTAGAGAAAATGTGTCCTAGATATTAATGCAAAGCATTTCTTCCCAATTAAACTGAAGACATAGTGACCAATCTTGATAATATAATCCCATAATTAAAATGACTTAATTTAAAAAATAAAATAAAATAAAATAAAATGACTTAATTTCTTTTAAAGGCTCCCAAATTTATAGGCTTAAACCATGTGTAAAAGAGGGAATTCCATATGTGAACTTGGTTGAAGTAGCAATAGACAAAGAACAAATAAATTGGAGAAACTCCCTAATTACTTTTGGGTAAAATGAGGGTCCTCACAAAAGACTTTTAAAAAATCGTTCTCAACAAGGGGCACCTGGGTGGCTCAGTCAGTTAAGCAAGGGACTCCTGATTTTGGCTCTGGTCATGATCTCAGGATCCTGAGGTGGGCTCCAGCTCCGGCTCTGCTGAGCGTAGAGTCTGCTTGGGATTCTCTTTCTTCCTCTCCCTCTACCACTCCCTGCTTGAGCTTCCTCTAAAATCAATCAATCAATATCATTCTCAACGTGATAGATGCTATCAGAAAATTTTTATTCTATAAAATATTTACTTCTCACACAACTCAGAACACGAGTTTCTTCTTCCTTGACTTAAACAAACAATAGGCTTGATGATTGATCTAAGAGAACTGTTCTGTGTAAGAATACAACCTTAGAATAGCTAGCAGGGAGTGCCTTGTTATATTAGCTCTGGGCAGAATTTCTGTATCCCAAATAGTTATACAATGTGATTGATTGACATAATAGCCCCAGGTATACAGTTAAAATGTTTCTTAAAGAGGGGGAGGAAGGTTGTGGACTTTCTCTTTCAAAACTACAGATCTCTGGTCCCCAGCCCAGCCCAGCTGCTCTCATTGAGATTTCTGAAAATAGGACCCAGAATCTGTACTGTAAACGCTCCTCAGATGATTTGTACGCACATCCAAAATTGAGAACTACTGAGTTAAGACTGTATATATTTCTTTATGTTCCTTTTGGATTTCCCAGAGTAGTGAAATTTGTAACTCCCACTATTCCCATTACTTTATAAAATGCCAGGAAAAAAACAAGTAGGATCAGCTCAAATGTCTGTTGTTATATGGTGGCTCTGTGATTGAGGATTAGGCAATTCATATATTCTTCTGAATTTTAGCTTCCTCAACTAAAAATAGGGATAACAATATCTACTTCATACAATTGTTAGGAAAATCAAATCATATAATACATGCAGATTAAGTCATGCTGAACACGAGATGGTAAATGGTTCCACCCTTGTGCAATTGCAACCACAAGGGACATGAAATGATTTTATCATGGATGTGACAAGGCTTTCATGACTTTGCTCAGTGAAAAATCTGTTCTTAGTTATGACACCAGACATCTTATAGCTACCTCCAACAAGCAGCCAATATTCCTACTAAAAACTAAAGGCAGACAAAGAATATGCAGAACCACTGTAAGTTTTTAACATTTTAGGAATTTGAGTAGTAATGAGACAAGGAAAAAATAAGTATAAATCTCACAAAAGATGCTACAATACTATTTGAATAACATGATTACTAGTAAAAATCATATCAGGTAACATCTACTAGTATAAATAGGCCAGTTTGGTAAGACAATTGGTTACAAAATATACAAAAAGAGAAAACATTCTCCCATGTATGATGTAAACTTTAATAAGAGCAATTTTTAAAAAATATTTTATTTATTTGAGAGAGAGAGCACAAGCTAGGGGGAGGAGCAGAGGGAGAAGCAGACTCCCCACTGAGCAAGGAGCCCAATGTGAGGTGAAATCCCAGGACCCTGAGATCATGACCTGAGCCAAAGGCAGCTACCTAACCCACTGAGCCACCTAGGCACCCCAATAATAGCAAATTTTACATATGATGGAAACATTTTCTACTCCCAAAGCAGAACAAAAATCAAAATACATAGGAAGTAATATAAATGAAATACATAGGACCTATACATTAAAAAAATTTTTTAATGTATTTTTACCATGAATTTTTTGAGAAAATCAGCCTTGGTGGAAAAAACAAAACAGAATTTTATTGAAATGTAAAATATTTGAAGAAGAGACATAAACTAGCTTACTAAATGAGAAAAGCCAGCATTGTAAAGATGTCAAATCATTCCACAATACTCATATATTTAATTTAAATTTTAATTAAAAAAGTTTTTTGAAATAAAAAAAAATATTCCAAAGTTAATGAAATGTGATAGCTAAGAAAATAAAAGGAGCGATAGCAAAGGAGGTACCCCTTCACTGCCAGAAAGTAAGATATATTTTAAAGCTATAATAGTCTGAGTAATGTGGCACTGGTGATAGTAGAGACAGTGAGCTCCACGAAATGGAATAGGAAGTCCAGAAACTGAGAAGTATATATAATTATTCACCATACAATAAAGATGGGAGATTAGTCAATAAACAGTACTGAGATTTTAAAAAGCAATAATATTAGCATCTTACCTCATTCTGTTTACTAAACTTAATTCCATATAGGCTAAGTAATTAAAAATTTTAAGTGACGGGATCCCTGGGTGGCACAGCAGTTTGGCGCCTGCCTTTGACCCAGGGCGCGATCCTGGAGACCTGGGATCAAATCCCATGTTGGGCTCCCGGTGCATGGAGCCTGCTTCTCCCTCTGCCTGTCTCTGCCTCTCTCTCTCTCTCTCTCTCTCTCTCTCTCTGTGTGACTATCATTAAAAAATAAATAAATAAATAAATAAATAAATAAATAAATAAATAAATTTAAAAATAAAAAAATAAAAAAATAAAAATTTTAAGTGAAATGAACAGATGAGAAAGCAAACAAAAACATAGATGAAAATATGGTGACTTCCAGATTTATATAACCCTGGAATAAGAAAAAAAATTAAATGCATTACACCATGGTATAAGCTATAAAAACTAATAAATTTGTTTGTAGGTAAAAAGCAATATACAAAATTAAGAAAGTAGGGGAAAGTATTTGCAATTTATATAATAAAGGATCCATATCTTTACTATGTAGAGAGTATCTTAAGTATTTATAATAACTTATATTTATTTAGCAATTACTATGTGCCCAACATTGCTTAAATGCTTTGCACTAACTAACTTATTTATTTCTCATAACAATACTCTGAGGTAGGCATGACTTTTTATCCTATAGATGAAAAAACTGAGGCACAGAGAGGCTAAGTAATTTATCCAGGATTACTCAGCCAGTGAGAGATAGAGTAGAATTTGGGCCCAGGCAGTTGGGCTCCATACTAATAACCACTCCACTATTCTGTCAATGAGTTAGTGGACCTTATGTATGAACATAAAGAAATAAGAAAAAGATGACCAAAACAAAGGACCAATGACCTAAAGAAACAAATCACACGCAAAAAAGTATGTGATTATGAAACACATGTAAATATATTTAGACTCATAATCAAAGAAATGCCATATACAACACTAAGATACCATGTTATACCTATCAAAATGAAAAAGATTAAAAAGATAAGTGCCCACTGTTAACCACAGTCTTGAGAAATGGCTATTTCCATATACTGCTGGTATGAGTAAACTGATATCACATTTATGAAGGGCAACAGGCACCATTTATCAAAATACTTAAAATGTATATGCCCTTTGACTCTAGAATTTTTTTTTTTGACTCTAGAATTTTACTTCTAGGATTTTATTCTGAAGAAAATGTCAAATGAATGCAAAGATGTCTCTGTAACCATGTTCCCTGTATAAATAGAAAAATGAAAATTATTCATCTATCTTCATAAAACTGAACTAATAAAATCTATTTAAAATGATATAAAATACATTTTTGGTACAAATACTATGGGAAAATGAATATAACATATTGCAAAATTTCAAAATGTTATAACACAGGAAGCATAGTATGACAGTTCTTTTGTAACATGAATCAAAATGCGTGTGTGTATACATATATATGTATATATATGTATATATGCAGATTCAAATATTGATTGTGATGACTTCTGGGTAGTAGAATTGGGAATAATTTTTCCCTCGTGCTTTTTGGTGTTTTCCAAATTTTCTCTATTGAGCACGTTCTGAAAATGGGGGTGAAAACACTTTTTCTTAAGGGGAAAAAGCAGGAAGTAATTTTTCCAGCCAAGGAGAATGGACAAAACAGTGTCTGAATACCAGAGGAAAAGAGAATAGAGCAGAACAAGATTCTATATAAAGAAAGACATGCTATTTCTTAGTAATACGTGACAAGGAACAGGCTTACCACATACTCTTGGATGGGAGGCTAAGCCTCCCTAGCCATGCAATTGGCAAAAACTCTAGAAAAAAACTTTGAAAGAGCACAAAAACAAAGGATGAGAATAAGAGTTTTCATTCAAGAATGTAACCGCCCCCACTCTGACTAGATTATCACAGAAACACAGTGAGGGATCTAAGCCAGAGTGGAAGGAAGGCAATTCTCATAACCATTCTTGAATAAAGACATGATTCACCAACATCTTAGGCAGGAGGAACTAGAAGTTAGTATCGGTACCTCACTACAAATCAATGATAATATATTGAACATAATTATGCTGGAGTTAATTGCATAGTGAATTTATATCAAGCTTAAATTCCACAGTATATCCTTCTTCATTCTCAAGTGACTTTTCTTATTTGTCTTCAGAAGTTAGAGAGGGAGATTCCTCCTTGTGTCTGGATGAGCCCTCCCAGATTTCACATCAAAACTTTGGTGCCTACATTGGCAGACCTTCACAGAATGCTATTGTAACAATGGATTATTCTATGGAGTGTTCCATAAGAAAAAAGCTTCTGGCACCGCCAGCACCTTTATGTTTTGTTGTATTTATATTGTAAGCCCTGGAAACTGTTGTTACTGGTAGCTGGAGCTGCAGTTGGAGGTTGGAGGTTGGAAGCATGAAAGAAAAATGGCTAGGTCTTTCAGTAATGACAAAACCAGACACTTTCAATTTCTACCACCAGTTACATTAAAATAGTTAAATGCTCAGTTGCAAGTTTCAACTCTAAGGGAGAATTATTTCAGTGTCATTATGAAAAGACAAGTCAGAGAATAGCTTTGAAATTATTCAGGATGTAGAAGGGGGGAAATGTATCACTGAGAAGAATTCTTTTAATTTGAAGAAACCAGAGTAGAAATGTTACGAGAAGATCATGGAAGATTATCAGGTTATAAATAGTGGTCCAGTCTCTTTCCATAAAGAATAGAAGAGAAAATGAGTTCAACTAAGTTAAGCAAGACCCTTCTGACTTACAGAAGGATTTGCTGCATAGTTTTCTGAGGATAGTCATGGAGTCCTCCCTCCTCCAGAGGTGTTTAAAGAGCAGAAGGATGCAAACCCACTGTCAGGGGTGGCTGACAAGAAATCTCTCTAGGGATAAAGACATATACTCTCGGACATTATATGGGACTTTCTGGTCCTGTGTTTCTATAAACAATGAAGAGATGCTTATTTGTAGATTCTAAGCTATTACTTCTCTATGTTGACCTGCATCTTATGCACCTCCATCACATACTTCTGCCCCCCCGACACATTTTTCTTGTTTATTTTCATGCATATATTTACTATTAAATTAAGAGAAAGAGAAGTTATCTAGATAAGTTATCTCCAGCTGCTGCTATATCAGAAACAACTCTTTCCTCTGACAGAATAATGAGACTACTAACAACCTACATCTGTCCTTTACTTTAACTCAATAGACCATATATATTGTCAAGTGTTCAAACCCTTTCTTCACAGTAGCTGTTGCTGCTCTGGAAGGCTGGCTGCTAGGGAGTCAAGGGAAAGAATAATGTGGAGGAGGTAAGCCATTTCATAGTTGTTTTTGTTTTTTTAATATAAAACCAAGAGTGTGTATGTGTGTAAATATTCAGACTGGATGAGACAGTACTTTTATAAGGTTAGGGCTAAAGAAAAATTATGAAAACTTAGAATGAAGTTAAAATGGTCAGGAAGGAGGTGACACAGATCTGAAAAACTAAAAATCACTATTTTTCTTGCCACAGAATTACTTTCCCCCTAAGACAATCTTTTATTACCCTATTAATTAGCTGCTATTTTAACAGGGTTGATTTGGTTGTTTGTATTTCCAGGACAGATGAGGTTCTATGTATTTAAATGATAGTTTTTGCCAATTATAAAATGTCACCAACCCAAACATTTTCACCTGTTCCCTCATTAGACACCTCTGGATTGGTCCTCTTTTAGGAGGACACACATCCTTCCCATTTATAACAGTTCCCAGAATCCACCAAGAAAGTATTCATTCTTATAAGTCATATAAAATTCTTAATGAGATATTTTACATTCTCTTTAAGTCTCCAAATTCAGTATATAGCTCACACTAACAGCATATCACATTTTGGACCAGTTACATTTTCAGTGCTAAATAGCTAGTGACTATCATGTTGGGTAGCATGGCACTAAAGAAAGACTACTGCTATCTTGATATATGCAAAAGAGTGAAACTGGACCACTCTCTTATACCTGTACAAAAATAAACTCAAAATGGACTGAAGACCTAAATATGAGGTCTGAAACCTTAGCAACATTTTTCAAGATATGTCTCCTCAAGCAAAGAAAACAAAAGCAAAAATAAACTATTAGAGTACACCAAAATAAAAGGCTTTTGTACCCTACTGAGTGGGAGAAGATATTTACAAATGATATATCTGATAAGGGGTTAATATCCAAAATATATAGAGAACTTATACAACTCAATGCCCAAATAATAACAATAATCTGATTAAAAATGAGCAGAGGACCTGAATAGACATTTTTCCAAAGACATACAGATGGCCAGTGGGCACATGAAAAGATGCTCAACGTCACTTAACACCAGGGAAATGCAAATCAACACAATGAAATATCACCTTACACCTATCAGATTGGTTGATATAAAAAAGACAAGAAATAAGTGTTGACAAGGATGTGGAGAAAAGGGAATCCTCATGCACTGTTGGGGGAAATGTAAGTACTGTGCAACCACTGTGGGAAACACTATGGAGTTTCCTCAAAAAAAAAAAACCATAAAATAAAAATACCATACAATCCAATAATCCCACTACTGGGTATTTACCAAAAGAAAATTAAAACACTAATTCAAAAAGATATATGCACTCCTATGTTTATTGCAGCATCATTTATAATAACCAATATACAGAAACAACCTAAGTGTCCATCAATAGATGAATGAATGGATAAAGGAGATGTGATATATATATATATTCCATATATATATATCATATATATAAATAATGGAATATTGCTCAGCCATAAAAGGAATGAAATCTTGCCCTTTGTAACAACATGGATGGACCTAGAAGGTATTATGATAGGTGAAATAAGTCAGACAGAGACAGACAAATACCATAAGATTCACTTATATGTAGAATCTAAAAACAAACAAACAAACAAATGAACAAACAAAAAACAGCAGGACAATCATAAATACAGAAAACAAACTGGTGGTTGCCTGAGGGGAGTGGGGGGATGGGTGAAATAGGTGAAGGGGATTAAGAAGTACAAACTTCTAGTTATAAAATAAGTAACTCATAGGGATGCAAAGCACAGCATGGGAAATACAGTCAAATAATATTGTAATAACATTGTATGATAACAGATAGTAACTACACTTACCATGCATGGTGAACATAGTGTGATGTATAGAACTGTTGTACACCTGAAACTAATATAGAATTGTATGTCAACTATGCCTCAATAAAAAAAAATTAATTAAAAAATAGAATACTGCTGTCTTTTGATTCATTACTGACTTTCTATTATGGGCAAACAATGGTCTTGCTCTACTAACACAGCTTTCTCTCTCACAACTTTGTATACATTATACTTTTTGGCTAACTCTTCAATATTTACATTATATACCCAGGCAAATGTTAATGACAGCCAAGCACTATAAGGTGCTATAATACTGTTTCCTTTCTTGTTCTTCTGTTTTCCTTTAATTTAATAATCACCTTTTTTTTATTTTATTTTATTTTTTATTTTATTTTATTTATTATTTATGATAGGCACACAGTGAGAGAGAGAGAGGCAGAGACACAGGCAGAGGGAGAAGCAGGCTCCATGCACCGGGAGCCGATGTGGGATTCGATCCCGGGTCTCCAGGATCGCGCCCTGGGCCAAAGGCAGGCGCCAAACCGCTGCGCCACCCAGGGATCCCAATAATCACCTTATTTTTATTAGCTTGAATATCCTTATATATATTATACTAACTCTTCCACACTGTCCAATGGCCTTTCAGTAAAGTGTTCCACTGGTCAATCCCATCATGGACTGTGTCTATTCCCACCAGTCTCCCATCCTCTTTCCTTCTTTATATACTCATTTTGATCAAATTCACATTCTAGTAGCTTTATACAGTTAAAAAGATTAATACTATGTTCAAACTACCCAAAGAAATCTACAGATTCAATGCAATCCCTATCAAATCCCAACAGTATTTTTTGCAGAAATAAAAAAAATTCATTGTAAAATCATATGGAATCTCAGGAGACCCCAAAGAGTCAAAACAATTCTGAATAAAAATTTGGAGGACTCACACTTCCTGGGTTCAAAATATATCATAAAGCTACTGTAACCAAAAAAATATGATGTTGGCATAAAGACAGACATACAGATCAATGGAATATAATGGACAGCCCAGAAGTAAATTCTCATTATAGTCAAACATTCTTCAACAAGAGTGTCAAGACCACTCAATGAAGAAGGGACAGCTTCTTCCACAAATGGTGCTGGGAAAACTTCATATCCACGTGCAAAATAGTGGTTGAACCCCTATAAACATACACTGTACACATGGGCAAAGGACACAAATAGACACTTTCCAAAGATGATCTACAAATGGCCAACAAGCATATGAAAAGAAGTTTGATGTCACTAGTTGTCAGAGATAATGCAAATCAAAACTACAATAAAATATTATCTCCCATTCATTAGGATGGGTACTATAGAAAACCACACACACACACACACACACACAGAAAATAACAAGTGTTAGCAAAGATGTGGAGAAATTAGAACTCTTGTGCACTGTTGGTGTGATTGTTAAGTGGTGCAACTGCTATGAAAATAGTATAATGGTTCCTCAAAAAATTAAAAATACCTTATGATCCAGGACGCCCACTTCTGAGTATATATCAAAAAGAATTGAAAGCAGAGTCTCAAAGAGATTATTTGTATACTTGTCCTTATAGCAACACTATTCATAACAGCCAAGAAGTGGAAGCAACCCAAACATCCATCAACAGGTAAATAAATAAACCAGATGTGGTACATACATTAAATGGAATATTATTGGCCTTAAAAAGGAAGGAAATCCTGTTACATGCTTCAACATGGATGAACTTTGAGGACATTATGCTAAATGACCTAAGCCAATCACAAAACAAATACTGTATGATTCCAATTACATGAGGTATCTAAAGTAGTTGAATTCATAGGAACAGAAAGTAGAATAGTGGAGGAATGAGGGAAAGGGTAGTTGTTATTTAATGGCTATAGAATTTCACTCTCAGTTTTGTAAGATGAAAAAGTTCTAGAGATCTATTTCACGACAGCATGAAATACTAACACTACTAAATGGTACACTTAAAATGGTCAAGACGGTCAACTTTATGTTACGTGTTTTTATCATAATAATAATAATTTTCTTTAAAAAAAAAAAAAGACTGATACAATAGCATAAGACTTAGTGATGACAGCTTTCAATCCTCTTCCTGAATCATACTGTTCCAATAAGTACTGCTTGCCCTCTACATTTGATGTGCAATTGTTGTCCTGGGATCTCCCTCCACCACTCTCTAGGAGATTCCCTTCCCTTCTCTGCAGTGTATTCCATGCCTTCCTCTTTCTTGGCTTCTTCACTCATCTATATGGGGTGTATCCTCTAGGAACTTCCTGGAAAGGGGGACTTTTTGTAAGATTTTTAGATTTGCCTGTCCGAAAGTATCTTTTTTTTTTTTTTTTTCACCTTCTCACTTGACTCAAGGCTTGGCTTGCTATAGACATCTAGGTTGGAAATAAACATCCTTCATATTTTTGTATTGCCCAGTCTTCTAGCTTCCAGTGCTGCTGTTGAGAAGTTCAGAGCTGTTTTAATTGCTGATCACTTGTATGTGACCTGTTTTTATCTGTGGGATCTTGTAAAAACTTCCTTATCCTTAAGGTAATGAAATTTCATGAATATGGTGGACGCATCTTTCATTCATTATAAAAAGGCAATCATTGGGCCTCTTAAATCTCAAAATTCATGTCTTTGCAGTTCTGAAAAATGTTCTCCCCTCCATGTTCTCTGTGTTCTTTTTCCTTCTGTTCCTTCTGAAACTTGTACTGTTGGGTTGTTGGGTTTCCTGGACTCATCCTCTAATTTTCTTTTCTTTGTCCCATTTCAACTCTTTCTCCTTTTTGCTCTACTTTCTAGGGATTTCCTCAACTTTTCATTTAACCCTCCTTTTGGCTTTTTCACTTCTGATATGTTTCTAACATCGGAGGATTATTTCTGTTTCCAAACATTACTTTTTATAGCACCTCATTCTTCTTCAATGAAATATTTTCCCTGAGGACATTAATGTCAGATTTTCTTCCAACTATACAATTTGTTTCTTCTGTTGCTTTTCTGTTTATTTTGGACTTTCTCATGTTAGATGCTGTCCTCACACAGCTGATTGTCTACTCATGTTCAAATGAAGGTGAAAAAATGGCTGAAGGGAAGCTTTAAGCTTGAGGATGGGGCTTATTGACTTCTAGCTTCACTGTAGAGTGATCTAGCTGATACGGTGTCCATATCTTTGTGTCTTTCTGCTTCCACAAGTCAAGTTCCCTATGGTATACTCTTCCAGCCCCTACCTAGGAGATAAAGTCCTGACTGCTGACCTCAGGGAGGCAAATGGGAAAAAAATCTTCAGTATGTGCATTATCTGTATATAATCCTTCCTTTTCCAGTATAGTCTATGCCTTCACCCGTGCCTTGCATTCCAAGCCCCAGACAACCTGATCCCCACATCCCTAACTACACTCTCCTTACAACCCCAAAACTCATGTTCCAGCTGTAAGCTGCTGAGCCTTTGGGCATCCTGAGATAGAACAGGTGGCTCTCAGTTTTCTCCATCGCCAGTATAGGGTTCAGCCTTCCTGGGTCTTTATCAGTTGCCACTCTTCCAACTGCCTTTTTGCTTCCAAAATGTTAATGACTTCTGACTCCTTTTATTTGTACCATGTTTATAAGTTTTCACCTTAAAAGAAATCTCTTTCTGTAGTTTTAGTGGTTTTGGAAGGCAGAGAAAATATGTTGTCAATCTACCATATTAGGTTAATACCCAGAAATTGCCAAAATAAATCTATTTTTAAAAAGAAGAAATTTGAAGCAATATATATATATATATATTCCCACTTATATGAGAGAGATAAAAAGATCAGACTATATGTAGACTGATAGATGTATAAAAGACTTCTGGGGGGATCCCTGGGTGGCACAGCGGTTTGGTGCCTGCCTTTGGCCCAGGGCGCGATCCTGGAGACCCGGGATCGAATCCCACGTCGGGCTCCCGGTGCATGGAGCCTGCTTCTCTCTCTGCCTGTGTCTCTGCCTCTCTCTCTCTCTCTCTCTCTCTCTCTCTCTCTGTGACTATCACAAATAAAAAATAATAATAAAAAAATCCATATAAAAAAAAAAGACTTCTGGATAAGGGTACTCTCACTTTTCACTTTGTGCCCCTCTACACTGGTCAATTTCCTTTTTAAAAACATGAGTATAATTGTAAAGAACTTATATAAATTATATTTTAAAGACCTAGCTCTATGAAATAAATTATCTTAACCAAAGAGAGTATGTCATAGGCCACCATGAGCCTCCTTGAACCCATTACCTGCTCTAGCTTGTCAATGGTATCAGAAAGGGTTAGAATCAATCCTGAAGCTAGAAAGCACCAAGCTCTAGGTTTGGCCTCAGGATTCTTAGAAAATACATCCCTCACTTAGGTCATTCTGCTTCCAAGTATAGAAACAACCCAGATCTTGACTTTTGATCCAGAAAGAGAATAGTGTTAGGAGACAGACCAGGCCAGACAACCTTAGGTCCTGGAGTACTTCTGGCTAGACTTGCCTATTCCACTTAACATGTTCCCCATCTGTTCCCCTTCCCTCCTCACTCCTTCCCCTAGCTTGAGCACAAACAGTAGTTCCCAGCTAACTGTATCCTTAACACATCTGTTTGATTCATATATCACACATGCAAAGCTGCTCTAAGTCTGTTCCCATGGAGCCTTCATTCTTTAAGAAAACAAAACAAAAACAACAAAAAACATTTATTGGTGGTAGAAAATCATAATGATTAACTCATCCATACTGATTTGGTTCTACTATAGTTTCCACTCTCAACTAGCAAATTACTTCACCTCTTTGAGCCATAGCTTCTTCCTCTCTGACGAAATGAAGATGATATAAATAGCTGCCTTCGAGGCTCCTGGGGGGATGAAGTGAATTGATCCTTGTGAATGGCTATTACACACCTATCCTGTACCAGAAAGAGATATACACAGAAGTCATTAAAATAGAGATTCCTGCTCCCAAGATCTAGTAAGAATGGCACAATTTTGTTAAAAAAAGAAAAAAGACACAAATAATAACACATGGTGCTAAGACTTACAAAGGAAGAGTAAAAATGTAGTATAAGTTACTACACAGCGGTTTGGTGTGGTGGTGACCAGGGGACCAGTCTCTCAACTACTTCTCATAATTAAGGCAAGAATTCAGTGGTTACACAACAAAAGACACTCAGAAAAGCTTCCTCTTAGCCAATACTTGAAGCATGTTATATATTCTTCTACTTAGGATTACCTTTTAAAAGAAAGATCTTGTTTTTTAATCATTGGAGTGTCTCAATAAACAAGCAGACAAATTCCAATGTACGTATGCCTTGGAGAAAAGGAGAGCTGCGCATGTTATTTCCTCCCCCCACTAAAGCAAAAATGTGCCTATTTGTTCACTACAGCAATAATAGACTTGCTGGCATTGCTAAGTGTAAAGGCACTGCATGCCTGGTCTCGGATAGTCCCTAGTTTCACAATGCCAACTTTCTGGTTCTCGGGGACACTCCCAGATGCCCCAGGGAAGATCTCAGAGCCTCCCCACCCCATCTCTGCCTCAGGCCAGTAGTTTGTTTGGCCTGTTGAACACACACTTGGTGAGGTGCCCTATACCATGGAACCCCAACATCTACCAATTTAAGTCCTGTCCAGGTATAAGTTATAGTTGAAAGCAATTAGCAATAATGATTTATAATAGTATGAAATCCCTGAGACCAAAAAGTCTCAGAGGACAACCTTTTACTATTATTCCCACAGGTAAAGGAATTCAATGGACGAACAATAGCTATAGATTTCCATCTTCTTTTCCTGAGTTATCTACTGTTCAAGCCTTGATGAAAACCATGATAGTCTGTGGCCTCCAGCCTGTCTCTGTCTCTTGCTTTAATGGTCAAGGGATTTCCCCAGCAGTTCAGTAAAAGAGAGAGAGGAAGGGTAATTTACTAAATACTTCCCTTCCCTATAGTCACGAGGCCCAGGCTATTTCCTATCTGAGACACTCTGCTTAGAAAGTATCGATAAAGATAGCTGAAATGGCATATAGAAGTTACTTACAATAAAGAGAATATAAAAGACAAACACATATATACACGTGCCCAGCTAAATGTAAGTATATAAAAGATAGCCTTGGGTGATTGGAGCTAGATGAGGTAGATCAAGGGGAGATTTAAGGAAGAATTGAACCTAAGTTTCATTCATTCGTTAAACAAATATTTATTAAGGATATATGTGTTTAATGGTTTATGTGCCAGGCACCTAGCTAGATACTAGGGGAACAACAGCGAGCAAAATTAGTCTTTTTATCTATTCTCATGGAACATACGATAGGAAGGGAAAGACTGAAATTAATGAATTATTTATATAAATGAGTGTAAGAATTACAGACTGTGATAAACATACATAGAGGGGGGAAAATGGTTCTAGGGGCTGCCTGTAATAGGAACTTGACAAACTGGAATCAGTCAGGAAAGGTTTTCATAGGAACATGAAGCCTTCAACTAAGATCTAAAGGATGAGTAGGAGTTGACTAGGTAAAGGAAGAAGGGAGAAAAAGAGTGTTTCAGGCCAAAGAGCAACTTGTGCAAAGGCCCTATGGTGAGGAGGAGCTGACGCATTCAGAGAACTGGAAGAAGGAGCACAAAGAGAAGAAGAATGGTACGAGATAAGACTAAAGAGCCAGACCATGCAGAGCACATGAGTACATCATGTTGTATCTCCAACCTAATAGCCATAGGGTATCATTAAAGGTTTTTAAACCAGATGAGAGAGAGAGAGAGAGAGAGAGAGAGAGCAGAATCACATTGTGGAAAGTTCAATCTGAGACCAGACAGAAAGTTACAGTCCAGGTGAGAGATGTTGGAAAGTTGGACTAGGGTGGTAGCCTTGAAGACAGACAGAGGTAGATAAATTTGAACATGATTTATAAGGGAAAATTGATAGGACTTCCAGAAGATTCCATATGGGATGAGAGAGTGGAAGGTACTTGCAATGACTTCTAGGTTTTTCCCTGGAGCTTGAAGAAGAGGAGAGTAGTACTGGGAAATGTGGGAGGAAGGAGAGGCAAATAAGGTGGTACACCTTGGAACTGAATGGGTGGGTTTGTCTAGGGTCTTTCTGTCTGGAACTGCTTTATGTTTGGAGATCATGCTAGAGGATTCTTATCCCTTCAAACCCTTGTAGGCTGTTGTCTTTATAGGCAAAATGCTTGAATCCAGAAGCAGGAAATTCTAGATCAGTTTTGGACTTTGCCACTGATTAGTTTCATGGTCTTAGGTAGTAAGTCACCCCACACCTCCAGACTTTAGTTCTCTGAAAGGTCCTTACCACCTTCTCCTATATCAGAATCTCCTGAACTCATTGAAATGCACATTTATGGACATTTGTCTCCATTGGACTATGAAAAAACATAAACTGAAAAGAGTTCCCTCAGGTCATACAGGTAGTAAGAGCCAGAAGAAGGGCCCAACTCCAGGTCTAACTTACCCTAAAACTGTAAGAGATGAGTAATCGAGGAGAGATCAAAGAAGGTCCCAAACACCATATCTGCAGTATCGCCAGTGAATGTCATGATGTAATATGGCCAGATTTGGCTGTAACTGTCCTTCCAGCCTCTAGTTAAGCAGAGCCACAGTTAAGTTTCATTATTTCATCATTTCCTCTATTGACCCCAAGCAGGCACCACCGCACCCTTAACCAGAGACACACACAAGACTCTGACATTTTACAAAATAATCCTTAAAAGAAGCCTAAAATTTCCCTTTGCAACCAACTGGAAGAACCAAATCTACCTCAACTCTAGTCTGAAGCTACTTTTCAACCCAGATACCAGTAATATTTTTTTAAAAAACTTCAGGATGTTGACTCTATAGAAACCATGACAAATGTGTAACTGAACTTTTAAAAAATGAGGTTGACATATCAGCCCGTCATATGATTTATGAGATGCTTTCAAGAAAGTCATGTGAAATTAAAGGGGGCTCTTTAAAAGCATCAAACTCCCAAGAAGAAATTATTTCACTGGGACAGGTTTGTTTGTTTTTTTTTTAATTATCCACATAAATAATCTCCAAAGTAGATCTGAATTTTTAGAGCACTTAGAGCTTTTGAAGGTCTTCATTTTTTCCCAATGGTTTCTGACAGGCTTGGTGCATTTTTCCAACTAATCTGGAATAAAGTCTACTGTTTCCTTTTGCATTCCCTTCATTGTCTGGCACATTTTAAACATCTAACATAGTACCAGGCACATAATAGTGGTTCTGAGAGTAAGCATTTATCAAATACTAAATACTGCACATGTATTATCTATTATCTGATTTGATCTTCACAACAACCCATATAAATGGGGAAACTGAGGTCACAGAGTTAATAAATGGCAGAGCTGGAATTCTCACCCAAGTCTGTATGATTCCATCCATGAACCTTACACTTGGTTCCAAATACACTGGCACTTGCCAAATGACTCATCTCTTTCCTTCCTGTTTCTTCCTCTCTTCCTTCCAAATGTATTCTCATGCTCTCTTAATCACTTATAACCATTTTATAACATAGTTAGAAGAGCCATTATCTTAAGGAAAAACTATGACCTTCTTATCAGTAGATGAGACTGAAAGTGCTAGAATTTTTTTAGATAATCCTAAATTCACAGACCAGTCGGTTCTGCAATTCCACTGCTAGAGATAGAGCCAAAAGATATATTTACACAAATATGCAAGAAAACCAAAACTATGTATAGTAATGATCATTACAGCACTATCTGTATAGAAAATTACTGGAAACAACCTAAACATCTTTCAGGAGGATACTGGCTAAGTAAACTATGTTAGTTTTTGAAGACTATTATGTAGCTCTTTTTTTTTTTTTAAGATTTTATTTATTTGAGAGAGAGACACAGAGATAGCAAGAGAGAGCACAAGCAGGGGAAAGAGGGGAAAGAAGGAGAAGCAGACTTCCCACTAAGCAGGGAGCCTAATGTGGGTCTCCATCCCAGGACCCCAGGATCATGACCTGAGCCGAAGGCAGACACTTAGTTAACTGAGCCACCTAGGCGCCCCTGTTAGGCAGCTCTTTAAAAAGAATAAGATAGATATGTGTTTGTGTGTGAATATGGAAATATCTCCAAGAAATACTAAATTGAAAAAGAAGAAACAGAGGATTATATGTAGTATCACCTTGCTTTGACTAGTTAAACTAAGATATGCACATGTTATGGGTACCATTTTTTAAAGAATTTCCCAATGTATGTATGTTCCCTTATCAGCAAGCTTATTTATCTCCCTGAATTCTCACCTAGTGTTTAGTCTAAGGCATAGCACTAGAGTTGACATGCAGAAGAATATGCCAGAGGAGAAGTCCCTAGCAACAGGAAGGAGACAGAAAATAAAAACCCAACCTTCAGCTTAGTGGGCTCTGGAAAGGAAAGAGAGGAGAGGCAGAGGGTCAGATGTATGTTATGAAAATCCTCCCTCCTAAGCCAAAATCCCAGACAATAAGTGTTAGGTTGAAGGAAAAGTTGAAAGTAAAGGGTCTCTTGTTCCTTTTCTACTTGATAGGTGGGAAGATACTGCCTTATACAGTTCTCCATACATTGTATCAGAGATAAAAATCCTTCAAGAGATGTTTAGGCAGAAAAAGGGCCTGAATCTAGTGGCCCAGGGCTCTCTTAGCTCCATGTGTTGTGAGAGTTCCTCTGTACTCTGGAAAGGGGCATAGAAGGTACCTGGTAGTGTTGGCTGGTCAGCTTATAAAGGAGGTCTTCATGGAAGTGGTAAGTTGGGAAGGGTGAAAGTGCGGGACTGCCATGCTAAGACCCCTCAGGCCAGTCCCAATGAAATCCTAGACAGGCTGCCAGCAGGGGGATCAGCTGAGGGAGCCTCCCAGCAGCTAAGTGTGGCTTCAGGAGCAGATACTAGCAGCCTGACCATGTGGACAAAATATGACCCACACTCCCACCACAGGACCAGTAAGTTCCCAGATAAATTCCCCAAGGTGTCATCTTGGACAGAAGGCGGGGAGTGGAGTGCCAAAGGGCCAAGTGTTTCCTTGAAAGCAGCCATATCAAAACAACAGGAGACTGTTGAAAGCAGAAGAAACTGAGCTCCCATTACTTGACAGAATTAGGCTTCCCTTCTGCCCATTGAGGAAGGACTTATGAAGGAAAAAGGTAACCTGTCAGAGCAACACAGAGGTGCTGCCTTTTGTAAATCCAAGTGCAGGGACTAAGTTTATCTGTGACTACTCACACAAAAATTTTATATATTGCACAAAACTTCCAGAACTCTTGGGGAGTTCTCTGGGGAGTGGGATAGGGGTCAATGAGTATGCAGAGAGGGAAAATTTACTACTTTTATAATAGAAAATTTAAAAACTTTTAAAATAGTTATCACCAGAAGCACTTCTCATGATAGAAAATTAAATAATCCACTTTCATTTATACTCTATTTCTGCATTAAAAAGAATTAGTACTTTGCTGGAAACAAATGATTTCTCCTATTTTATTGGTCACTGATGAGCTCTCTAGTGTCATATCTAAACCAAAAGGGACTGTAAGACTACACCACATTTAAATCTGATTGAAATAGCAGTATCAGATTAACTCTTATATCATCTATATCCAAAATAATTCCCCCAAATGAGGAGCTTACAGTCACAAAAGATTCACGTGGTCATTCATTCATTCAATAACTATTTTTGAGAGCTTATTATATACTATATACTTTCATAAGGACTAGGATACAGTGATAAATTAAACAATGCCCATGCTTTCCAGAAACGTCCATACTGGTGGGAGAGATGAACAATGAACACGCATTCAAATAGATAAGTAATATATCTCAACTAGTGTTATGTGCTACAGTAAAAATAAATGAGGACTGAGCCATCAATCCATTCAAAGATATAGAGGAAACATTATAGCATATTACTATGAAAGAAGCCAATTTATAAAGGTTAATACTATCTGATTCTAATAAAAATGATACCTGGAAAAGACAAAACTGTAGAAACTGTAAAAGGATCAGCAGTTGCCAGGGAATAGGGAAAGGAAGGGATAAATCGGCAGAGTGCAGAGGACTTTTGGGGCAGTAAAACTTCTCTATATAGTCTAATGGTGAGTACATGTCATTATACATTTGTCCAAAATGATGGAAAGTACAAAAGTGAACCCTAATGTAAACTATTGATTTGGGATACTAATGTATCAGTGTGGGTCCACTGGTTGTAACAAATGTACCACTCTGGTAGGATATTGCTAAAAGCGAAGGTTATGAGTAGGGGTTAAATGGGAAATCTTTGTCCCTTCCACTCAATTTTACTATGAACCAAAAACTGTTCTAAACACTGAAATATACTTTATTGTAATTTTTTTTAGAAAAAGGCAAATTAATCAAGGTAAGGGAAAACTGGAAATTCGTGGGATTTAATTTGAACTGAATTCTCCTAAGACTCTTAGTAAAAAATTTTCACTTAAAAATATTTTTAGAAGGTAAAATTGCTCTACTTCCAGTACTGTCTTTAAATGTTTTTAAAACACAAAATAGCAATAGAGAAATAATGCAAGCATGAGTCCTATAGATTAACAAATAATGCAAATTACGGGACATAAGGAAGGTTAGGTGTGGTGGTTAATTTTGTGTTGACTTGCCTGGGCCATGGGGTGCCCAGATATTTGGTTAAATGTTGTTCTGGATGTGTCTGTGATGGTGTCTCTGGATTAAATTAGTCTTTTTTTTTTAATTTTTATTTATTTATGATAGTCACACAGAGAGAGAGAGAGAGGCAGAGACACAGGGAGAGGGAGAAGCAGCCTCCATGAACTGGGAGCCCGACGTGGGATTCGATCCCGGGTCTCCAGGACCACGCCCTGGGCCAAAGGCAGGCGCTAAACCGCTGTGCCACCCAGGGATCCCCCCTAAATTAGTCTTTGAATAAGTAGACTGAATAAAGCAGGTCATCCTCTCCAGTGTGGATAAGCCTCATCCAATCCATTGAGGGCCTGAATGTAACAAAAAGGCTGAGCAAACTAGCATTCGCCCTCTCTCTGCCTTAATGCTTAAGCTGGAACACAGGTCTTCTCCTACCCTCAGATCAAGATTTATGTCAATCTGGTTCACAGGCCTTCAGATTCCGGAACTGTATCACTGGCTCTCCTGGGTCTCTAGCTTGCCAACTACACATCTTGGGACTTCTCAGCATCCACAGTCATGTGAGCCTATATATATATTCCTACTGTACATATATAAAATATATATTCCTATTGTGTATATATACATATATATAATCTCCTGTTGTTTCTGTTTCTCCAGAGAGCCATGATACAGTAGGATACTTACCTGAGGTTCTACTGGAACTTTGAGTCAATGGAGGAAAACATGAGGTGAGTATTCTTATAATCAGTGTTAATTTGTGAAATAAGGAAAGGGAGGTCAGAGGTCAGAGGTCAGAGGTCCAGCAGTGGGGTGAGGATTTGGCAGAGCTGGGGCTCAAACTCAGTTTCAAACCCCAATTCTACAACACTCTGCACCCACACACATTATATGAAATGGGGTTTTATTTAAATTCAAATATATTAAGTGGGGACAGAGGGATATCAGAGCTTACATGTCCTTCAGTTTGGCTGGAGGATGGTTTCTCTTGCCTTGTTTTAAGTACATACCTGGGAGATCTTGGGTCATAAAGGGCTGCTTTTTGGTTCCCAGAACAACAAAGAGGAATTCCCTTGGTAGATGCATCTTAGACTTGGTACACTCAAGAGACTGTTAGGGTTCTTGGGTCTCTAAAACTGAATTCACCCCCAATGAGTGAACTGTTCATTGCCCCAAACCAGACCTAGGAATCTTAACTTCTTAGAAAGATGAGTTTTGCAATCGGACAGACTTGGGTTTAAATCCAGCTTTGCTAGCTCTCAGCTGTGCAACCATGGGTGAGTTAACTGACCTCTCTGAACTTTAGTGTCTCATCTATATAATATGTAGATTATTGACTTGTATGAACTGATTTGGTCAACACATGTTTCTCAGGCATTTCCTATGTGCTGGACTAATGCCAGCCAGATGCCAGAGATATAAAGATGAACAAGGTAGAGTTCTCTACTCTCCAGAAGTGCCTACTCTAGTAGAGAAGGCATTACATAAATTATCATTCTAATGCCACATAATAACTTTAATAGACACATAAAGAGTGGCAGCATCTCACCTGTAGTAGAAGCTTCTATTGCTAATGTGTGTCCTATTATCCTTTCCTTCCAGCCTCATGAGAGGACTACACTCCTGCCCCCCTTGTAGTTAAGCAGGGCAGTGTAATAGGGCTGGTCAGTGGGAGAAGAATGGGAGGTAACAGTACATTTAAGTGCCAGCATGCCACTGTCTGTATTTTCTACACCTGCCAACTGGACCAGGAGTGCCAAGTGTCACAGGATGGCGAAGCCTCCATCAGCTCCTTCATGCAGGTCACTGAGGGGATCTGCTGGAGAGAATGATGATCCACACCTGAAACAGACTTTGACTGGCCAAACAATACGTGTGTGTTAAGCCACTGAGTTCTGGGGGTGATAATTCACTACCACAGGGTCCAGCCTTATTAACTCAAAAAACCAGCCTGCAAAAGCCATTCTGAAGGAGCCAGGGACTGAGTGCTAATTGGTGAGGGATAGAGGAGCCAGGAGATGAGGGGAAAAAGGACCATCAGAACAGAGAGGAAGGCAGAGCAAAGGCAGAGAGGGTTGCAGTGACCCGGTAAGGTGGGACAGCAAGTAGTTGGGGTGTGCTAAGAATGTGGAGTGAGTGAGGGAGCATTAGAGAGACAGGAGGAGGAGGGAAATGAGATCCAACTGTGGAGAGCTTCGAAGGCCATCTTGGTAGCTTGGCCTTTCCCCTACAAGAGGTGGGACCCACACAGGGTTTCCAAGCACAGGGGTGACATGCCCATCTGGGTCATGTACAGGAGAGGCTGGGGCACAACCAGAGGCGGAGACCAAGATGAGATTAAACAACTTATGGAAAGTACCTTCTGTAGTACCTGGCAGACAGAAGTACATCACTTCCCTTTTCCCTTCCCTGTGCGTATATTAATGCTGTTCTAGAAACTAGCCAACTCTGTAGCTTGGAAATCTTACTTTGAGAGCTCTTTAGTGATAAATGCTTCATTATGTAAGAATTTATATACAAGGATTCTCTCTCCTGTAACCTTGCCTGTAGAGATGGTAAACTGAAAATAACCTGGGTGTTCATCGAAAGGAAATTGGCCAAATGAATCATGGAACATGCTATATTATGTATTATTAAAAATCATAAAAAGCTATGTTAACTGACCTGGATAGGTATTCATGATTTTAGAGTTAAGTGAGAAAAACAAGTTGCAGAGTAATATGCATTATATGATTTCATTACCTGAAAAATAAATAACCCAACCCTGTAGGTGTAATTATGGTGCCTGTTTGTATCCATTCATGTGACCCTGTGGCAGGGTTTGTAAGGTGATACAGCTGTTAATGGTGGCCATCTCAAGGGGCTGGCAGTCTTGCTATAGTTACAATTACTATGTGCTACTTTTTAAAAAAAGATTTTATTTATTTATCATGAGAGACAGAGAGGCAGAGGGAGAAGCAGCATCCCCGTGGAACAGAGAGCCTGATCTGTGTATCTCGATCCCAGGACCCTGGGGTCACGACCTGGGCTGAAGGCAGATGCTCAACCGACTGAGCCACCCAGGCACCCGAGTATATGTTACTTTTATAATTTGTTTAAATTAATAGAGAAATTAAAAAGAAAACATCCAGGGCACCTGGATGGCTCAGTCGGTTAAGCATCTGCCTTCTGCTCACGTCGTGATCCCCGAGTCCTGAGATGGAGCCCCGCATGGGGCTCTCGGCTTAACGAGTAGTCTGCTTTCCCTCTCCTTCTGCCTTTCCCCCCTCTTCTGCTCTTTCTCTCTCTCTCTCTCACTCTCACTCTCAAATAAATGAATAAATTCTTTTTAAAAAGAAAAAAGAAAACATCTTGGAGAACTGAAATTAGTAATACCCTTCCTATGGTGATATCATCAACTGTAGAAGATCCTTTTTCTGGTTGAAGTTTCTTCCTCCCACTGGAATGTTTTTAACTTAAATGTCCTATCTCCAAGTTCACTGTGATTACTAATTCCAATGAATTGGACCTAGACTCTCAGAGGATTTGAACAGATCCGGGCCTTCAATGCTAATTATTCCATGAGAGGAAGCCCTGCTCATTTTTAGGAAATGAATGGGCCTTCCCATCAGGATAAGCAAATTACTTTGGGCTGTGGGGGAAAAGGAACCAATCTTCCAAATGGGTTTATTGGCATTGAAAGACCAAGGACATGCCAATCACGCTGAATCATTGAAAGTTCTTTGAGGGCTGGGGCCGCAGTCCTAGCAGGTGCAGAATGTTAACCTCAGATATAGGATAATTACGTTTAGATCTCCCAGGTTTTAATTCACCAGCCTTTTCCATTGGGAGCTGTGAAAATAATAACCCCTATCTCTCTAGACACACAATCTTAGGAGATACTGGCATGCTCAATCTAAAGTGTCTATGGTAGATCCAAGTGGAAACGTCCACCAAACACGGAAAATATCTAGACTGTTAGTCTAGAATGCAAGGTGGATCTGAGCCAAGTACATACACTTGGGAGTTATATGTATAGAAGAGAAAGGGTAAGTAAAGCCATAGAAGGCTGAGCTGGCCAAGGAAAGCACAGAAGTAGTCCTTGGAACTGTTTAGCATGCTCATAAGATAGGCAGTTTAGAGAGGTGGTTAAGAACACTGAGTCCCTTGGCTCTACCCTAGTTGGGCACTCTTAGGCTTGTTACTCAACTTTTCTAATTCTCCATTTTCTCATCTGAAAACTACAGCTGATAATCACAGCTCCCTTAGAAAACTGTGGTGAGGACTAAGTGAGATGATCTATGCAAAGTATTCAGAGCACCTGGTGCATAGGGAGCCTTCCAAATGTTACAGATCTGAGAGATCAGCTAGGACAGCCGACTGAGAAGCAAGAAAGAAAGAGAAAGGACCAGCAGGGAGGCCAAGTAGGAAGGCGTGGTCAGGAGCTTCCGGCTCTGAGAGTGGAAAAGTAAGGTTAGCACTAAAATGCTCCCTATTTTAGCAACAAAGAAGTCACTAAGACCAGGCCAAAGCTGTTCAGGGTGGAAGCCAAACAGACTGCTTCCAAAGCAAAATAGGCAGCATTACTAGCATTCCAAAAGATCCAGGAAACAAGGGATATCTTTTAAAAAGTTTAAAGGAGGTAGAAGTATATTTTAATTTAATCAATACCTTTCTGAGGATCAAAGTAACACAGGACCAATGAAGAAAACCTGCAAAACAGTACAAAAAGATTATTCTGCCTTCCAACAAACCTGCATTTTTCCTGTGTATGCACATTTATATCAGGATGTGGACAGGACTAGTTCATCTTGTATGACAAGCATAGTCTTATTTGCTCAATACTTTGAAATTCTATTATTTAAAGATACTCAAGGAAAACTTAGGAGAATATTGTTATTTCAGAGTAGACTAAGACTTTTCAAGTGTGTCACAAAATCCAGAAGCCATAAAAGAAAGGATACAAAGTCTACTTCATCAAAATCTAAACTTTCTCTATGGAAAAAAAAAAAAAAAACAGCCACTATAAACTAATAGAAACATGAATGATAAACTAAAAATACACATGAAAAACAAAAGTTTACCCTTTGGAGCATATCAAGGGCTCTTTCAAGTCAATATGAAAAGGATCAATATGGGATGCCTGGGTGGTTCAGTTAAGTGCCATCTGCTTTGGTCATGATCGTGGGTTCCTGGGATGGAGCCCCATGTCCAGCTCCCTGCTCAGTTTCACCTTCTCTCTCTGCTTCTCCCCGGCCTGCTTGTATTCTCTCTCTCTTTCAAATAAATAAATAAATAAAATATTTTTAAAAAATCAATAACCTACAAAAACTCAAAGGATATGACACAGTTTATGGAAAGTGAAATAAAAATTGTTCTCAAATATCTGGCCAGATACTCTATCTTACTAGTATTAAGAGAGATGCAAATTAAAATGACACAGAAATACGGTTTTCTCTTGTTGGTCTGGCAAAGATCAAGACTGAAACTATTATGTGCTGACAAGGGTATGAGAACAAGTGTTCTCACTCCTCACCAGGAGTGTTAACTTGGTACAACCTCAACCTGTCTATCAAAGTTGCCAGTATACTTTGAGTAAGCAGCTCCATTTCTAGGAAACTATCCCACTGATACACTCACATGTGTGAAATCACAGACAAAATTATTCATTGTAGTTTTATCTGTAATAACAAAAGATTGGAAACAACCTAAAATTCCATCAGTGGGGGATTGGTTAATAAATGGAATACAAGGGCTGAAAGGAAGGAGGCAGTGCTGCATCTCCCAAAAAGAAATGATCACTAAAGCACATTCAGTGGAGGAAGCAAGCTGCAGAACTGTGTCATTGGTGCACCACCACTTATGGAGAAGCATAGAGCTAAATCATAGGAAATAGGGATATCTTGCTTATAAATGTATGGAGTATTTCTGGAAGGAATCACAAGGGAAAAACCAGTAGAAGTACTTTCTCCTAAAGAGATCAACTGGTTGGCTCAGGAAGGGGTAGAAGTGATTAATTTTTCACTGAGTGAAAAATTTAGCACCTTGTGAATTTTGTGCCGTGGGTATGTGTCATCTATGCAAAAACTAAAAAGTACGGTATTTTAAACAAAATGAACTTACAGGCCATTTTATTTGTCCTTATTTTGGGGGGCTGTTTTTAGTTTTTATTTTTTTAGCTTTCTCCTTCATGCTTTGTCTATCCTGACCCTCTTCTATTTCCCTTCTCTTCCCCTCAGTCCCTGGCCCCACCTGTAATAAAGCAACTTTAAAAAAATTAGCATCTGCTGACAATTTTGTCTAAGCCAATAACTGTGCTTTATGGGCGTGATTTCATTCAATTTTCACAACCACCCCCAGAAGGAAAGTTTTCTTTGCCACAGTTTGCAAATGAGGAAACTCAGGCACAGGGGATTGAAACCTTGCCTAAAGCCATACGAGCAGTAAATGATGTGGCTGGCATTTAAATCAAATCTGCCTCTGAAATCCATGCTTCTTTTAGTAAACTGTACTGCCTGCAATATGGAATAAATATGCATATGTACATAATTTTTAAATTATTAAATAAAGCATTGCAATCTTTGTAATTTGAAAATCAAGCAAGCTTAACATTTTATATGACCTATAAAAAATGCCCATGCAAAGAAAATTATTTGTATTAGACTATTTTCTATTTCTAAATTCTTGATGATTATTTTTGACAGATCAATTGAAAGGATATTCCACCTTTCATTCATTCATCAGCCCCAAGCATTTAGCAAGTGCTCAAAACTGTGTTTGTTACTCATTGAGATTAGAAGATGGAGCCCTCAGGCTTTCAGTCAATTGCAGAGAGAGCAATATTAATGTTTATTAGGCTCCTCCTATGTGGCAGGCAGGGTGCTAGGCATTTTTACAGAGGTTCTAACAACTGTATGATGTAAGGTATAATTGCTACCCCTTATTTTACACTGGAGAAAAATGAAGCTGGAACATTCAGTAACTTCACAGCTGACCACAGCTTGATATTACAGAACAGGGATTTGAACCCAGGCAGTCCGGCTCCAGAGCCTGTGCCATCATGACACTGCCTGGAAACTGATCAGTACAGTACATGACGCAGCAGGAGAGCCCAGAGGAGAACCTTCACTATTCCTGGAAATGGGTCAGCGAAGGCTTCTGGGAAGATGGAGGCACAGTCTGAGGCTTGATGGAAGTTCAGAACTGAGAGATGTCATGGCATCTGTAAGATGTCATTCTATCCTGGTTGAAACTGTTATGAGAAAACTTACATCCTTTGGAGAGGAAAGAAAAAAATAGCATAGAGTCTCATGTGGTCTGCCTGGGAGCTGTGCCATGCAAATGGAACCAAGTTTCTAACAGGGAGTTTTACATTTTACTCAATATTCTGAAGTTTGGTTCTGACGCAGACGGTGATCGACCAGGTTCCTGTCATCATGTGGATGCCCTCAAAAGGAGGCAGAGGTTGGATTTAATGGCACTGTTTGTTTTCCTAATGCAATGTCCTAGAAATATGCAACAGAACTGTAACGGAGATGAATCAAAAGGAGGACGCAGTACACTAAGACACAGTGCCAAGAAAAACAGCAGGATAAGTGATTCCTTGTGATTTGGGTACAGTTAAGAGCTAAACTTAAGACCCAAAGCAATCCTTTGGGGACCTTAAGAATATTTCAGGGCTCTCCTCATCCTGTCCACTAAACACCCCAAAGCTGGACTCCTGACTCATCAGTCTGGTTAGAATGGGACAGTGACAAAGCAGAAATTATAAGTCCATGGGATGCTGCCTTGCTGTGTCTGATTCTCTCACTGAGACGAGTCTCCCATCCTTCACTTGGCCATGGTTCAAGAGCTGAGCCTAGCCTCTTCCTTGATCTACTATGGCATGAGCCCATATCTGGGGAAACTTAAGGGCATCTAATTCTGTAGAACAGAAATGCTGACCTGTGCACATCCCAATCTGCGCCACCCCTTCACACCCCAAACTCAGCTGGTAGCATGCTTTGACCATAACACTTTCTTTCCTTAAAAAAGAGAAAAACTTCATGGCCAACTGCCTTTGAAGTGTAAGATCAAATAATGCCTTTGACACATGCTTTTCCTACATTCCCTAAATAGTACCCTATAATAATTACCAATCCCTAAGTGCATTGATTTTTGCCTCCAAAATATCCCTTTATTCCCTTGGGCCCACTGGTATGATGGAACTTGCTTTCTGGGGAAGCTGGTTTGTAGCATTTGCCAATTTCATAGTGTAAACACTGCTACCTTGTCAAATATGAAGCCACCAATGGGAATCACTAAATGCAGAGTTAGGAAGAAATTAACAGAGTCAACCCCATCACATCTCTGCCTGGGCTCCATCCTGGTCTTATGCTGAGATGGTTGCTCAGCAGCTATTATTTACATCACTTCTACTCAGAGAATTACCCAGAATGTTTATACATAGAAAGCAGTATTGAAAGAAAAAGCAGAAAACACACTACATGTGGTATTTTTTTATTTCCCATACATTCATGTATGATTGCATACAAAGAAATATAACAAGGATGATTACAACCTAACAATAACAAGGATAACCACTCAGTGATAAGATTAATTTGCAGGGATGCCTGGGTAGCTCAGTCGTTGAGCATCTGTCTTCTGCCCAGGGTATGATCCTGGAGTCCCGGGATTGAGTCCTGCATCGGGCTGCTTGCATGGAGCCTGCTTCTCTTTCTTTCTCCCTCTCTGTGTGTCTCTCATGAGTAAACAAGTAAAATCTTTTTTAAAAATTTAAAAAATTATTTTGCAATTTTTTCCTTTTTGCCTTTCTCCATTTTCTTCATTTTCTACATTGAATATGTACTACTTGTGTAATTCTTTTTGAAGTTAAAAACAAGTTTGAATATTGATCTGTTCCTGCTTGTATGATGACTAATAAATCTGCTACCTCCTTGCATTGAAATGTCTCTGCATCTTCCAAAACATTTTATTCTGCCCATGACCACCATGAACCTGGGCATGTCAAAATAGGCAGCACTGCAACCAGTCACACTTGGGTTCAAACTGGAAGACAGCATTAGACTTTTGGATTTTCAAGAACTATTTTCCCAATGTAGAGTCTCCTGCTCTTATAGTTCATGAAAAGTAGGCTCTGGATTATTAGGCATGGCTAATGAAGACCCATAGAATTATAGAATACTGGAGCTAAGAGGAAATGTAAAGAGCATCTCTCTAATGGATCCCTGAGATCGGAGAGTGCTTTGCCCCAAATCCTCCCATCTCAATGCTCATATCTGCCAGCATTAACGCTGAAGAAATGTAAGAAACCAAAGATTCAGCAATGCAATGAAATGACAAGCCTCATTCATAGAAATCTTACCTTCAACCAAAAGTTTTTTGCTGGCAGCAAAAAGCCTGAACCTTCTTCTGAATCCTGCAGTCTAAGACAAGTCAGGAAGGCCAAAGAGACTTTCATAAACCTGGTCAACAGAGTGGCCATACAATATCAGATAGAAAAAGCCCAGAACCCAAATTTCTTCTCATACCTGACTTGCCCCAGACTGTATTACACACCTGCTATCTTCAATAGCTTTACTGAGGCCTCAGTCAACAAACTTACCCCAGGGAAAGGAACATATATTACAGCCTCTTTGCTGATTGTCCTGAAGACCAAGAAAATCTAAGGCAGTTAGCAGCAATTTCGTAGGTACTGAGGCCCCAGACAAACCTATCAGAACGCAGTCTTTCCTTTCACAAGCTCATCAGCTCCCAAGAAAATTCTGACCAGAAAACAATGTCAAATCTGAGAGTGGAGGAAACCATTTCTGTGCAACCTGTTCACTTGCCAAGCTGACTAGTACAGCAGGTTGTGCCTTCCCTCCTGCCACTACCTTTCACCTACAGCAAAAGCAACATGGCCTCCAGGATGGGGGATATAGGGCCATCATCCCACAGAGCCCTAGGGGGACACACTACTGCTGCTCAGACCCAGACCACTGTGGAAACCCTGAGGTACAGGAGGAGCTACAGGTCCAGCAGAGCAAAGTGACAGTGGACCACCAGCCTGGCTTCCTGGGAACCCTGGGCTCTAAGGCCACCCCTACACAGTGAGGGCAGCACCCCCTAGAACCATAGCTATGGTCTTCAGGTCAAGGATTCTGCTCTGCCCTGCATACAACTACACCCATACATAGTTATGTAGAACTCAACAGCTCAATAGAAATCACTTCTGATTCTTTTACCTGCTTACCTGGATCTGAATTCTTCTGTAATATTTTTAATTAATCCAGGTGGGCCCTTCTTCAGGAATAATGAACCCCAATAACTCAAAATTACAGAGTGTTCCACATGTCCAAGGTGTATCAAGGACATTATTCCACCATGAAGACTAGAGAGACCTTCCCTACCTTCATAGATTCAGCTTGTTAAGTAGAACATACATGAGCCTTAGTTTGAAAAGACAAAGACGCTCTCTCTTTAGCAAATAAATAGACAAAAGGGCAGGGAAAGGGGATGAAGTGCATCATAGCCAGCCCAGGAGAATCCCCTGGTCTTACCATTACATGTGATGCTTTCAGATGGGTTCTTAGTACCTAATTTTGAGGGAAAGAGTGGAAGGAACTAGCCAATGCTTTTGCATGCTTAGTTTCTGCCCATGACACTGAACTCAAGAGAACTGAGACCTTTGAAGAAACCAAAGATGGTTCAAATGACTCGGGAGAATAATTTAACTCGGCGCTCCTTGCTGACGAGTTGAAGTTTCCTAATTGTAAAGCAGAACCAGCAGCCACTGACACAGAAGGCCTACCCCGCAGATGGAGAAGAGATGAAGCACTGAAACTGAGCCTGACTGACCTCCCCAGCCCTGGGGGGCAGCGCCTCCTTCAGGACCAGCAAAGCAAGTTCTCATCATCAAATTGGCTTCAGAGCAGAAGGCTTATTAACATCTGGAGATCCAAGGACTCTCTTCGAGGCTTGGAGACCAGAGGAAAGGGGACATTAGAAGGGGGGCGGTCCCCAGGGCAAGGGGAGTCTACATTGTTGCCCCAAGAGAGGTCACTTCCCTCCTAAAATGCCTGGGATTTTCCACATCAGTCGGGGAAAGTAACAAGGCAAAGCACCGACAGCAAAGCTGCAAGGGCCTCCTCATTGACCTCCACGTACAGGTGGGATCCGGCACTGAACAGGCTGATGTGCCCCTGTCGAGGGATGGGGAGAGCTTGGCACAACCCCAGCACACCTTTGCCCTCAGGAAAGCTCAGGCCAGAAGAAGAAGTCACCAGGAATGATAATCGGGCATCAGAGTTGAGACTGTGCTGGCCAGGACTGGGATAGGGCCAGGCTAGGAACTGTCCAGAGCTCTGGTCTCTAGGCCTGGCTGTCCTCCAAGATCAGTCAGCTCTTTCCAAGTAGACACACCACATGGCCCTCATAGTCTCTCTCCACGTAATACCACTGCTTTTCCCAAAGCAGACATTTCCCAGAGCCTTACAGGCCGGCTGTCAGCTCAGCAGGACTCCATCCCAGAAGAAGCTGTTAAATAATCCACTGTTTCAGTCCATAAACTTCTTATGACTTAGTGTCAAGTGAAACTACATTCTGACAGCAGTGCAAGTTCCCTAGTACCCAGTGACTTCTCTTTTGTTCTTGGAATCCTCCTTCTCACTAGATCACAGACCCACCTACTCCCAATCCCTGGAATAAAGACAGTACAACACTACATTTGAACCTGTGAGATGTGGAGAACACGTCTTTTCCTGAGAGCCTAAGGCCAAATGGAAGTTACTTTTTCTCCTTCACCTTGAATGCACTGATGAACTCTCTAAATGGGACCCCACCACATGTGGGAGAGCAATCATGGGCAGTATTCTGAGGGGCACAGCTAGGACCAGCCAGCCTGAATAAACCAAAGCTACTTGGTTTCTCTTCTTCCTGCCCATATGTTCACATTTGTCCTGCCTCTCTTGGTCTCAGCTGCCAGTCACTTCAAAACAGCTATGGTGCAATCCAGCAATTGAGGTTATTAATTAATAAATGCTGACAACATGGCCTTTCCTGGTCATTTGTATGTATTAAAATATGATGCATGAGTTCTCCAGCTGGATTATTCATTGAGATCCAAAGAAAGGAAGCTATCATGGTGGAGTTGCAGATGTTGCATTAACGCTTGGGAGCAAAAGAGCCCATTTCTCCCATAAGTAAATGCCAGCTCAAAGCATTGATGCTAATATAGATCCTAGAGGGCTAGTGATATGCAAGATATCTTCTAACCTCCCCAAACTCTGCATTCTCATCTCCACATAACTTGCTCTTTCCTGGCTGCCAGAAGCATAGGATCTGATAAAGTCAGACCCCCTCACCCTAGTGGGCCACTTTTGAGACTTTGAATAATGATGATGACCACGGACAGGGAAGGCTGAGTGCTTGTGTCATAAAAACACTTGGCAGAAAGCCTTGGAAATGGTGTAGGGGAAAAACAAACTGGGCTCAATATCCAAATTTAGAGCCCAGATCTGAGGATCTTTATGTTCTCAAAGAAGAGGAGAATCCATTTTCCCTTCATTTTCCACTTTTGCTGTAAGGCATTTTCAACAAAACACAGAATTTCATTTCTTCAGAGGAAAAATAACTGGGAGACCAGCTGATCTCTGGCACGGTGGCTGCACTCATTCCCAGCGGGCAGGCCCGCACGTGGACCAGCGGAGCTGAGCTCAAGGAGCTCTCCGACACAGACCCCCAGCCGCAGGATGCTGCAAAGAGCAAGTGTTTCCTGAGGCATGACCACATGCCAGGGAGTTTTCATACTTCATCTCATTCAGTCTTCACAACAGCGATCTGAGAAGAATTGCTTATTATCCCAGTTTTGTTAGATGAGCAAATAAGGGCACGTATCCTTTGGTAACTTAGCCAAGGTCATACAGCAAGGGGCAGCAGTGCTGGGTGTTAAACCCATGCTGTACGACTCAAAAGTCTGTGCTCTACAATGTAGAGAACTGCCTAGGTGGCATCCACACAATGGGGAATTATAGCATGTGTATATTTGTGTACAAATTTGTATACATGTGTGTACAGTATATAAACCAGTCATGTATGCAGAGGTACCTAGGTAGCCAAGAAAACCTCACCCAGATCAGGGTAACAGAATTTCGTTGAAAATACTGTGGGTCAGGGGCTACCTTAAGGAGAGGAGCTGGAAAGGAAGATTTACTTTTTCTTTATGCCCTCATGTCCTGTTTGAACATCTTATCATGTACGTATACTTCCTACTTGAAAAACTTTTAATTGAAAAGAAAAATCTGTATGTTGTTGTTGAGGCACCGACACAGGCAGAGGGAGAAGCTGGTTCCGTGGAGGGAGCCTGACGCAGGACTTGATCCTAGGTCTCCAGGATCACACCCAGAGCTAAACCACTAAGCCACCAGGGCTGCCCCCAAGTCATATTTTCTAAAACATAGATATATATGAGAAAAAGCAATCCCACACTACAGAGGCTTTTTGCAAGCATCACAGTGGGGCTGGGAGAGGTGGCTTCATTCAGCGCAGGAGAGAGGACTCGGCTGGCAGTGTCTGAGTTGCTCAAGACCAGAGAATAGTAAAAGCGAAAACATTCAATCATTCTCTCCCATTTTCATTTTCAAAGAAAAAACCCCACTATGGCCACAGGACCTGCCTCTGTTTAGAAAGAAAGTCAGTAAAAGAATGGATGACCTCACTTTCCCCAGCAGGTGGGTCCTAGTGTTGTTCACAAAACAAAACTGGAATAAATCAATTCATATTTTAAATACCCTAGCAGAGGTCCTTGTATTAGCAATCCTGATGAGATCTTCCTTGCAAAGCAAAGAACCTGATTGTGATAACACTGTGTTTTGTATTTCTTTCTTTTTGTTTTGTTCTTTTTTTTTTTTTTTTTTTTTAATGCTGTACAGAGGCCCTAGTTTCAGTCTGGAGCCAATCTTCTGAGCTTCCTGGATGTCTGAGAGACTGGTAGGTCAGCTTGGTTCTAGAGCCCATTTGCATGAGACCAAGGACTCTCCAGCAAGAGACGTCATTAGAAGGTAGTACAGGCTCAACCGAATAAGAAAACCTAGGGCAAGCGTGATTCAGAGCCTCAGAGCCTTGTCTGTGTTTGGAGATTCCTTCTCAGGCACCTCTGGACTCAAAACAAGCCGTACAGCAGGAGGGAGCTATGAACACAAGCTCTGGAAAATGTCACAAGGTCCTCCTTTGACATCCCATCAAAGAGGTGAGTAATATTCTCTCCATTTCTGCCCCGAACCAAATGGGTATCGCTAACTTGAGGGCTCCAGCAGAGACAATACTCACCTGGGCTTCTCAAGGTTCCCCCCTCAGAAGCAAGATCACCCTCTTGCCAGCAGTGGGACAGCATCAGCAGCACATGACACAGAGATCCAAGTCTTCACCAGGGCCCCTGCGCAGAGAGCAGGGCTGACGCTGACCTGGATGGATTGGGCTGGAAGAGGTGAGCAAGAGAGTGGCAGATGCCTCATGGTGGCACAAAGGGGTCATGTACATACATGCACTGCACACTGTGCCTGGAAATGCCTGGAGACAACTGCACGAGATCTGGGGGCAGTCAGGTAGTCCTGCAACAACAGCTGGTAGCAGAGACAGCCAGGGAAGGGAAGTCCCGCAGATGGCTCCTAGTGGCATCTTACTTGTAACCCCAGGCTAGTGGGCTGTGTTGTGGTCTGAGGAAGCTCAGGTCTAAACGTCTTAGGTTTTCACAAATATGAATTAACTGGAATGCTAAATCCTAGCCCGCTAATCTGGTAATTAAAGTATTTTTTTAATCATAGCCTTAGCTTCTCACCCTGCCCCAACCCCCGCCACCAAACTTCGTGCATGACTTCAGCTTTCCTTTCCTTCTTAAGACGTGCCAAAATGCTGAGTCACTAATAAATAAATGAAAAAAATTAAAAAGCAGAAAAGAAAGTAAAGGAAGAGAGTGATCCTGCTTCTTAGCACTAGCCTTCGTAATGACCTAAGCGGCACTTCTTCCCCCCCGGTTGTGATTCCTGTGATGCTAAAGGACGTCACATTGCACAATCTTAATAAGGTTTCCAATCAGCCCCACCCGCCCTGGCCCCACCCCCAACAAAGATTTATCAAAGTGGGTTTTTCCCGAGAGTCTCAATATTAGAGTCTCAACCCCCAATAAATATGAGACTGGAGATGTCTGAGGCTCATTCTGCCCTCGAGCCCACCAGGAACGAAAGAGAGCTCCATCTGCCCTCCAGGACCCCAGCTATGAACTCCCTCTCCACAAGTAAGTGAAGGAAATCCCTAGCCCTAGCCTGCTTGGCAGCCGGGCCTGGCTGAGGGAGGGGTGTGTGTCCGCTGGGAGGGCTGGCCGGCGGCCAGCAGCCAGGAGCACAGCTCCCCCAGCTGTTCAGTCGGCTCACTGGCTGCTCTCCCTTGCCTCCGGCACAGGCGCCTTCTCCCTGGGGCTGCTCCTGGTGATGGCTACTGCTTTCCCTACCCCGGGACCCCTGGCAGGAGATTCCAAGGATGATGCCACTTCAAATAGTCTACCACTCACCTCTGCAAACAAAGTGGAAGAACTGATTAAGTACATCCTCGGCAAAATCTCTGCACTGAGAAAGGAGGTGGGTAGGCTCAAATGAGGGTGATAAAGGGCCTGTGTGGGCATTCATCTCCTGGCCCCTGGATGTGGACCAGGGCTTCTGCACTGGGAGGTCTTTGCTAGATTCCGGGGCAGTTCAGATTTCAGGCCACAGAAATCTGAACAGACAGGGCCAGACTGTCTATTGTACTTCTTTTCTGCTGCTGGTCTCAGGGAGCTCCTTTCCCTCCTGGAAAATACACAGTGGGGCTGAAATCCATGCCCCCTGGCCCATTCCCAGCTCCATACTTGGCATGAGCTGGGCGGCACTGACTCTCGGGACTTCCTTTTCCCTAGCCAAAAAATAAGGTCTATCAATCTTCTTTGTGTCTTTTGGACTTTGGAAGGGTTAGCAAAGTGCCACCTGAAATAAATGGTGAGCTTCTCAGGACATTCACAGGACTTTTAGGTTATGGAGGTTCAGTGGTTAGGGACTCCCCAGAGTCATCCCAGATGCGTATATGATAGCCTACCGAAGTGGCAAAGTCATGGGTAGGTTAAAGCAGCTCCAAAGTTTTAAAGGTAGTTTTAAGGTAGTTTGGCTCTGTTTGGTGGAAAGGAGAGAACATAGGAGAGAGTTCTGAGAACCCTGAACCAGCTTTGTGATCTTTGGCAAGTTCCCTACCATCTCTGGGCTCCCCTCTGTAAAACTGTGGAATTGGGCTAGATGATCTCATAGGTCCTTCTAGCTGGAACATGATATAGTTCAAATTATATTCACCTAGTTATCATCCAAAATGCTGTCATTTATCAAGTACCTACTATGTGCCACATACTTTATGTAAATATTATGTCTCATCTTCACAAAAAAACTTACAAGGAAGGAGTTTCATTGAAGAGATACTTGAAGAGGTAGGGACACCAAGACTGAGGAGAAGTAACAAGTGTGAAGTCTTGATGAGCCCAGAATTGAACCCAAGTGTGCCCATCTTCACTAGACCATGCTTGGCTAGGTGTTAATGTGCCATGACTTCATTTTCTTAGAGAACCTTGAGTCCTGGTAAAACATGACTTGGCCCCCTAGTGGTGTTTGTTTTAGGGGCACTTATGTGATAACTGCTGGTATTCCTTCCCAGATGTGTGACAAGTTTAACAAGTGTGAAGACAGCAAAGAGGCACTGGCAGAAAATAACCTACATCTTCCCAAACTGGAGGGAAAAGATGGATGCTTCCAATCTGGGTTTAATCAGGTATGAACACATAACACTTACTTTTAGCTATTCCTTAGTCAAAAGTTCTCCCTTTTACCTGCAGTATCTGTATGCATATAGACCAAGGCAGACAACAAAGAAGGGGATAAATGTACATTTCATGAGGAGGCCAACTTAAATCTCTCTAAAGGCAACTGATTTTGGAATGGCATGGTTAGAGGATAGCCCCTCTGTGTTGGGATTTTCACACCTGTCAAACGTTAGAAACCCTAGCAGGTTCAACTAATTCATCCTGAACAATGAATTCTCTTCCTAAGGCTGCCCTTAGCGGGATCCAGGTCTGCCCTCCCTGGAGAGGTCATTCTCTTCACCCTTCTCCCTTCAGACAGTGAGATATCCTGAACTGACTTCTGATTAGTCCACAAAAGGAGGTTTCAGCCCAATATTGACAAGGGCAAGAGTATAGCCAGAAGGAAGAGTATTAAGGAGAGAATCAGAGAAGGACTTCCCCTTCCAGCATCTATCAGGCTTTGGGTAAAACTGATTAAATGATATCTCTGTCCAGATAGTTAAAATGGGGCAGCTGATGCTGTCTGACATCTCAAATATGATGCTCAGAAGTATTTGAACTTCTCTGGAGGGGCAGAGGGAGAAGTTGCTGAATTATAGCAATTTTAACTTTTAAAATGGATTCTGTCTTCCTAGCAATAATCGATTTCCCTATCTTTCCTCTTAGGAGACCTGCTTGACAAGAATCACTACCGGTCTTGTGGAGTTTCAGCTACACCTGAATATCCTCCAGAACAACTATGAGGGTGATAAGGAAAATGTCAAGTCTGTGCACATGAGTACCAAGATCCTGGTCCAGATGCTAAAGAGCAAGGTAAGCATTTCCTTGTGCCCTCCCTTGATGTGAGGAAGACAGGCTCAAAGACCAGAGCCTAGACAACTTGGAGATGCAAAGCCAATTCAAAAGAGATGGCCACACGTAGAGGAAAGGAGGAAAGGATCTAAGAAATATTTCCTGATAAAATCTTTTTTTTTTTCCTTTTGGCTCTCTTCTGCAAAAGAACATCAATAATCATGCTTAAAACTATATTAAATGATTTTAACAACAACCTCTACTAGAGCAGCTTAAGAAATAGGAAAAAGATCTATAGAGGCAGAAGGAAGCACATCCGATCCTGCTCAGTGATCCATAACAAAGAACAGAGGGAAGAAAACTTATTTTAATTATTAGCAACTGATATTCTTGTCATTGTGGTAGCTTCGACTCTTTCCCCTTACTTTTTGCCAGAAGAGTCAATACTGAGAAATGGTGAAAAGCTAGAACAGCAGGTACCAAAAGCTTTGAGCACTGCCAGCTAGCCATTCAAATGCCACAGAATGGAGGCTTGAGGGTACAGTGGGTGGATGTGTCAAACATAACACAACGAGAAGGGCCCTAGATGGAGAAGCAGGCACTTGGATATTGATACTTCCACTCACTACCTTTTCTAGCTGTTTCCCTTAAAACACTGCTTCTCCCACTTTAAAATGCATACCAAACCCCTGGGGATCTTGTCACAGTGTTAGAGTCTGATCTAGCAGGTCTGGAATGAGACCTGAGATTTGCATCTCTCACAAGCTCCAGGTAATGCCAATGCTGCAGTGCATGAGAAGCACACTTTGGAGGTGCAAGGCCTCCCGCAACTATCTAGACTCATGTCAGTGGGTCTGTGGAACGGTATTTCCTGGTCCTTCTTACACCATTAGATCCTCAGATCCAACTGGATGGGCTATGTGCCACACTATTTAGCATAAGGGAAGACAAGATACCGTGGCTGCCCTCAAGATGCTCATGGTCTAACAGAGATAGAGCAGTGAAGGGGTGATTAGAATTCAGTTGCCATGAAAAGGCTGCACATAGGGTGGGCTCTGAGGAGAGGTACCTCACCCTACCTGGGTGAATCAGGGCAGACAGCCCAAGTAGTCTCCTTCATCCCAAATTTGAATGTCTTCCCTCAGCCCTGAGCACCCCTCCACTGCAAAGAATTTGCTCAATATTTAAATAGTTCTTTTTGCTTCCTTTTCTTTTCAGGTAAAGAATCAGGATGAAGTGACCACTCCTGACCCAACCACAGACGCCAGCCTGCAGGCTATCTTGCAGTCGCAGGATGAGTGGCTGAAGCACACAACAATTCACCTCATCCTGCGGAGTCTGGAGGATTTCCTGCAGTTCAGTCTGAGGGCTGTTCGGATAATGTAGCCTGGGCATCTAAGATTGCTGTAGTTCATGGGCATTCCTTTCTCCAGTCAGAAACCTGTGCAGTGGGCACAAAACTTATGTTGTTCTCTGTGAGGAACTAAAAGTATGAGCGTTAGGACACTATTTTAATTATTTTTAATTTATTGATATTTAAATATGTGATATGGAGTTAATTTATATAAGTAATAGATATTTATATTTTTTATGAAGTGCCACTTGAAATATTTTATGTATTCGCATTTTGAAAAAGTTAACGTAAAATGCTATGCGGCTTGAATATCCTCGATGTTTCGGAGCCAGGTCATTTCTTGGAATGTGTAGGTTTACCTCAAATACATGGCTAACTTATGCATATTTTTAAAAGAAATATTTATACTGTGTTTATATAATGTTTAAATTGTTTTTATACCAATAAACACCTTTTTAAAAAAAAATCAGCAGCTAAGCCTCTATGTGTCCTGTGAAGCTTAATGTGAACAAATTTCTGTCACGGGCACCACTACCAGCCAGAAAGAGCTACAGTCACCTGGAGAAAGGTAGAAAGGAGCACCTCCTGCATGGCGGGCACGTGCTGTATATGCTACATCTATGATGCTCAATCCCAGCCCCTGTACACACTTTTATGGACGTAGGAGAAGGGACTTCCCAAAGTCACCCAGCTAGAAGGTAAGGCACAGGCCCAGATTTTAAATCCAGGTCTAATTGCCTCCGGGCGTCCTACTCTTAACCTTTAGGGTCCCACGGCTTCCCAGGGAACATTTTCAAAGATGTAGAAAATCCCAAGACATGTTAACATAGGGAATGCATGTAAAGATGCAATCAAAAGCCTTTGAAATGACAACCACTTATGTAAACCTAGCAATGTGCACTTCCAAACATTAACTAAAAGTTCTATCTCCCCCCTCTGGGTTCCTTAAACATTACACCTCTCTGCCTATCAAAGCACCTACCACATTGTGTAGTCTAGGTCTTGTTAGAGGAGGCTATAAAGGTCTTGCCAGTATAAGTCATGTACCATCAAACATCAGGACATGACATTTTCTCTGCTAGATTTAAAAACGTCTTAAAACCGATGGGTTTTTCTTTCCAGCCAGGCTTCTTTCTTCAAGAAGGCAGACTATTGTATTTATCTTTGCATCCTGAGCCCATGGCTCAGAACTTGAACATAGGAGGCCCCAATAACCATTTGTTAAATGAAGAAACCATACACAGGTGATCAAACTCTAAGACATCTCAATTTGGGGGGACATGAACTGTTGGTCAATGAGTGGAGAAATTATAAGTACGGTGTCCTTATATACCTTCACCTTCAAGAAAAAAATGCAAGAATTTGGAAGAAATAGTCTAAGAACTTCTAGAACAGGCAATGAATAGTCAGTATGTATATATCTACAACCATTTCCTTTCCCACCAGCAGTATTCTTCATGGTAAGAGAGGAAATCTGAGTAATTGCACCAGAGGCCCTCTATCCCATCTCAAGGTTGTGCTGGGAATTTAGTAAAGATTCCCCCTTTTCAGCCCCAGCAGTATGAAGATTCTGTCTTCTAATAAAGCTTTCCTCACTCTGGCTACCATATACTTCTTCCTCCATGAGAAGAATCTGCTGAGCAAGGAAAGGTTCACAGAGGCAAGAGCTGAGAGGGGCCAGGCAAGCAGGACAAACCAGGAATGCCTGGGTGGCTCAGATGGTTAAGTGTCTGCCTTCAGCTCAGGTCATAATCCCAGGGTCCTGGGACGGAGCCTGCATCTGGCTCCCTGCTCAGCAGGGAGTCTGCTTCTCCATCTCCCTCTGCCTCTTTCCTGACTTGTGCTCTCTCTCTCTTTCTCACTTACTCTCCCTCTCTCAAATAAATAAATAAAATCTTAAAACAAAAAGGATAAACCAACTCACATGCTCTAAGAATAGACTATATTATTAATGATAATAGCAATATAAGCATCATTGAGTACTTACCATTTGCCACACTTGGTTCAATGTACGTATTACTTCAGACACATTTATTAACCAAAGGAGCAGGAAGTCTAAGCAACTTGTGTAAAATCACAAAGTGTGTAAATTCCATAGCACACTTCCTGTTATCCTTTCAAATCTGTTCTCCACTTCTTCAGAGTAATAGAGTTTGAATTGGACCTGTGGATCCCCATCTAGAGGCTCATTTCCCATTCTCCTTTGCAGGTAGGTATGACTATGCTGGAAAAAGCACATAGCTCATTCGAAAAGTCTGCTTGTAAGCTTAGCCCTTAGCTGGCATCTGGCAACTTGACTGGCAAATACTTACCTACATCAATCTAAAACTTTCCCCAATGGTAAGAGTGCCTAAACTGTACAAACCATTCATATTAATCATCTGCTTTCCTTCTCAGAATATGAAATTTTAATATGTGCAAAGCAGAGGATGTTCCACTAAAAACTATGGGCATGGAGTTGCTAGTGAATTTCCCTGGTAGACAGGTGTTATCACAACTTGTTGCTGGAGGAATTAAGTGCATCCTGTGTGACTCTCCTGGAAGAAGATTCTTGTAAGTTTGTGCCTGATTTCCTCCAGAATTCAACCCATGTGTCTCTTCCTTTTGCTGAGTTTGCACCTCATCCTTTTGCTGTAATAAATCATAGCCATGTGTATGAGTCCTGTGACTCATTTACACTGAGTCCTGTGAGCCCTCCCTAGTAAATCACTGAAGCTGAGGGTGGTGCTGGGAACCCCCAACAGAGTGGCTAAGTTTTCATCAATGAAACGTGAGTAGAATTGATGTTGTAATTTTACTCTCACTTGCCAAAAAAGATATTACTTGCCCTTCATTTCTAATGTTTCACCTTTCTGAGGATTAGAAACAAATGTTGTGAATCAGCTTCAATCACGCCGAACAGAGTAATACTCATACATTCATTGTCCAATGTGGTAGATAGACAGTAACCACCAGTGTGCATTTAATTTTAATTTTCAATTCACTAAAATTATGTAAAATTTAAAATTAAGTCCTCCAATTTCACACATGCTAGTGGTTATCATATTGGGCAATGCAAATACATTTCCATCATTGCAGACATTTCTACTGGACAACCCTGCCTTAGAAATTAGTGCAGCAAAGAGATGAATGGAACCATGATCACTAAATGACCTCATGGAGTTGAATAAGCTCACCACCCTAGACCACCAATTACTGGACTGTTAGATGATAAGGAAACATACTTCTATCTTATTTAAGCAACTATATTTGAGGATATCCTTGTTAGTGCAGCTTACCCTGTACTCTAACATAGCTCATGATTTATTCTTAACCACAGATGAAAAACATGCATGAAGCAAAGTAACTGTAGGACAGGAGCAGATTCAGAATATCTAAGTAGCACAGCTTCCCTTAGTACCCAGGTCTTTAATCAGGGAACATGCCAGTTGGTAACATTGTCCATATGGGCAGAGTCTAAATCCCAAAAGCTCAATTCTTGCTCTTTCATTGCCCTTTTGTATTATCATTCAGGAAGATTTTACACAAACAATCCATGTAGTTCCTTCTAACTTAAGCATTTGGTGCTATACATTTCCTTGTCAGTGCTGCTATAGTTTGTTTCACAAAGTTTCGTATACTGTATTTCCATTTTCACTCAGTTCAGTGTATTTTTTTTATTTCTCTTGAGACTTCTTTGACTCATGGATTATTCAGATAATTTTTAAATCATCTTTCTGATACCCATTTCTAATTTGATTACATTGTGCTCAGAGAACATACTTTATATTATTTCTATTCTTTAAAATCTGTTGAGGTTTGTTTTATGGTCCAGGATATGGTCTATCTTGGTATGTCCCATGGCTTCTTGAAAAGAATATATATTCTGTTGCTGTTAGGTGAAGTGTTTTATATGTCAGCACCTGTTAGTTGAATTCTTCTATCTTTGACTTTCTCTCTAGTTGTTCTATTGACTGTTGAAAGGAGTACTGATGTTGCCAACTAGAATTGTGAATTTGTCTATTTTTCCTTTTAGTTTTCTTAGTTTTTGCTTCATATATTTTGCAGTTCTGTGATACAGTGAACACACAGTTGGGATTACTAGGTTTTCCTGGTAGCTTGGCCTTTTATTATTATGTAATAATTCTGCTTTGGTAATTTTCTTTGCTCTAAGTCTACTTTATCTGATATTAATACACCTACTTCTGCTCTCCTTTGTTTAAGATATGCATGGTATATATTTTTCCATCCTTTTACTTTTAACCTACATACATCATTTGAACTACTTGAAATGAGTTTCTTGTTTGGGTCAAATTTTAAAAAACACAGCGTGAATCTCTGTCTTTAAGTGGTATGTTTAAATCATTTATATTTAATGTAATTGTTGATACATTAAGCCTCAAATCTGCCATTTTATTTTTTTAGTTTGTGTTTGCTATTTTCTTTTTCTTGTCTTCCAGTAGTTACTTGAACATTTTTAGAATTCCATTTGATTTACCTGTAGTGTTTTTGAGTGTATATCTTTGTTGAGCTCTTTTAGCATTTCCTCTAGGCATTCATTACATTATTTTTAAGTAACTGATCAGAAACCACTGGTTAACATTTTACCAATTTGAGTCAAAGACAGAAACTTTATTTCTCTTTATATGATCCCTCATTTTATAATTGCCTTCATTATTTTCTCTCCATACATTGAGAACTACATTAGACAGTTATCATTTTTGCTTCAATAATCTAACATAATTTTTAAAACTCTAGAAGGAAAATCTATTGTATTCAACTATTTCTTTCTTTTCTTTTGATGTTCTAAGATTCTTTCACCATTCTGTTTTGTTTTTTGGTTAGCCATTCTTTTAGGCTTTACGTATACTGGCAACAAATTTTCTTAGCTATCATCTGAGAATATCTTCATTTCCTCTTCATTCCTGAAGGATATTTTCACTGAATATAGAATTCTGGGTTGACAGTTCTTTTCTTTCAGCACTTGAAAAATGTCTGCCACTCCCTTCCAGTGTTTTATGGTTTCTGATGAAAAATCTGCTTGTCATTTAAATTGAGGGTTTTCCCCCCCTATAGGCAATGGTAATGTGTCATTTCTTTCTGGCTGCTTTCATGAGTCTTTCTTTGTCTCTAGTTTTCAGGTGGGAAAAAAAGCCTAAGTCCTTTATTTATCCTTGACTGACACCAAGGGTGGAAAGTGCCCTTTGTTACTACTGGCAGGGATGGGAGTTCAGCCTTCCCTCTATGCCTTCACTGATGCCATGCTGGCTGAAAAGGAGTGCCTTATTACTGCTGCTCATTTTGATACCACTAACATGGTGAGAGGAGGAGGTGGCCTCATTACCAACGGAGGGTTGACAAAAGTTCTGACTCTCCATTAGCCCCTTCTTATATCATGCTAGTGGGGCAGAGAAGAGCCACTTCCTTACCATCTGGTGGGAGAAGAAGTCCAGGCTCTGCATGTGGTCCACTGACACCACAAGGGCTGAAAGGGGAGGAAGATGAGGGATTCATTACAGCAGGGATGTTAGTCCCAAATCCCTATATAGCCTTCTATATAGGACGATACCATCCCTGTGGGGGTGTTGTAGTGCCTCATTACAGTCTCATGCTCCTCACTTGCTCTCAGCTAGAGAAGGTATAGTGGGACCATAGATATTTCTGTGGTATTTGAGTAGAGTCCCGTGGCCATTATCAAAAAGTTTTCTGCATTATGAGACTGCCCCTTCCCTAGTCCTTTGGCTAGAAAGATTAAACTTTTCTCAAGACATTTTTTTTTAAATTTGCATCCATTGGCATTTTCTAAGTTGCTATTTACTTTAGTATTGAGTCTGAAAAATATGAGACAGAAAGAAAACCCAAGGAATTCACCATCATATCATTTCTCAGGTCCTAAGGTCCCTCGCAGATCTGCCACTTCTCTCTACAGACTCTTCTTATATTTTATACATAATATCCAGGGTTTTAGTTATACTTAGTGGAAGGAACAGGGGAAGTATGTCTTTTCCATCTTCCTGGAAGCAGAACATATGTACTTATATCAGGTACTCCCAGTTCTTAACCCAGAATCAAATTTCCAAGGCCACATCTTCATCATGCAGCATCCATGCCAGTAAGCCATCTCTCACTGATGAAGAAAGCCTTCCCTTTCTTCACAGGAACACATAGAAATAATATCAATAAAGTAAAAACAATACCAAACTAAAATTAAAAATCTATAGTGCACAATAGGTATTGATCATATATTATAAGTTCCAATATAATTATTGTGGATAATATTTCACATATTAAACTGTATTCTTTTCATTTCTAGTAATTCCCTTTTGTCCCATGACATTTCTCCCACTCAAACTGGAGATTAAGGCCTCTACTACTTCCAAAGAGAAGAGAAGATGTATGTAAAAGTAGGGTTTTTTTTTTTTTTCAGTTGTAATAGCCTGATCTTTTGAGTATGTGGCAAAAAGTATGCATTACCAAATGGATTGGAGAAAATGCATGATATAAAATCCAGTTTTTCCTATCCTAGAGTAGATACAGACTCTCTGTATCTTAGCTGTGGAAGATAGGGAGTCATAAGGTGGAAAAACAAGAGAGTTACTTGTTAATAAATACCTCTGAGAAGGGCATCCAAATGTTTTGTATGTGTCTGAAGGTCACAAGTAACAATAGCTTGGAGAGGTCTTGGGATAGGACAGAGCAGAAACAAGGGTAAAGTTGTCTGATCAATGAAGACCAATTTATATTCAAGGCCTTGGGTACAGGGGACAACCACTTGGAAGGCAGATGGCTTATCCCCACCCCCATCTTACCCACTAGGAAGTCTTGGCACTCCTGTGACTGACTTTCAATCCTGAAGGTATATGAGCAGTAGGGGAAGCAAGAGCCTGAATTGACTAAAGAAACCTTGATTAGAAAAAAAAAAAAAAAAAGAAAGAAACCTTGATTAGGGTGAAGTAAACTTCTATAAAATGAGGGTTTGACATAGAACTTAAGTTCAATTAAAAAAAAAAAGACAGGGCTTACCTATCTATGTTGAGAGCCTAAGATTCATGCCTATTATGGAATAATAAAATAATAGAGAAATGTTGGCAAAATTACCAGAAATATTCAAATAAGAGAGTTTAGTTTTCTAGTAGGGTTGGTAGACTAAGTACATTTGAATAAATAAATTAATGAAACTTGTTTAGAATATCCACAAACATTTCAATTGTTTTTTTTTAACATTTCAATTGTTAATGAAGCTTTATTCCATTGCAATAATAATTAACTACAAATTGCCATAAAGAATAAGAGGTAGTTCTGGCATGGCAACAATTCAGGTTTTAGAAATCTCCATCCTTTGAAAAAGAACCCCAAAGAAAAGTGAAAATCAAGGGTTTTATAGTAAGAGTCAAAAAAGCAGTAATAACTGTCAAAGGCCCAATACATGATTCGTTCTATGCTTAAAGGCATAGATTAAATTTAATTAGGTAGTGGTTGAACTACTGCAGATAAAGTGGTTACAGGAATTTTTACATTTCTCTGTAAAATGCTACAGACCAAGAAAAGGAACTACAGACATACCTCATTTTATTGTACTTCCCAGACACTGAATTGTTTACTACTTGAAGATTCATAACAACCTTGCACTGAGCAAGTCTATGGGCATTATTTTTTCAACAGCATTTGCTCACTTTGTGTCTCTGCATCCTATCAACAAATGTTGTATGTTCTAACAGCTCCACCAACCAGCCATTCCTCTGTCTCTCTCTCTTCTCTAGCCTCCTATTCCCAGAGATACAACAATATTGAAATTAGGCCAATTAATAACCCTATAATGGCCTCTTAAGTGTTCAAGTGAAAGGAAATGCTCCATGTCTCTCCAGTTAAATCAAAAGCTAGAAATGATTATGCTTAGTGAGGAAGACAGGTCAAAAGCCAAGATAAGCTAAACCTAAGCTTCTTGTGTCAAACTGTTAGCTAAGTTGTAAATGCAAGGAAAAGTTCTTGAAGGAAATTAAAAGTGCTACTCCAGTGAACATACAAATGATAAGAAAGTGAAACAGCCTTGTTGCTAGTATGGAGGAAGTTTTAATGGTCTACATGGCAGATCATACCAGGCACAACATTCTCTAAACCAAAGCCTAATCCAGAGCAAAACTTTAACTCTCTTCAATTCTGTGAAGGCTGAGTGAGGTGAGGAAGCTGCAGAAGAAAAGTTTGAAGCTAGTGGAGGTTGGTTCATGAGGTTTAACGACACAGGTCATCACCATAATATAAAAGTGAAAGGTGAAGCAGCCAGTGCTAATGTGGAAGCTGCAAGTTATCCAGAGATCTAGCTAAGTTAATCAGTGAAGGTGGTTACCCTAAACAACAGATTTTCTTTTCTTTTCTTTTAAGATTTTATTTATTTATTTGACAGAGAAAGAGAAAGCTTACAAGCAGGGAGAGAGGCAGAGGGAGAGGGAGAAGCAGACTCCCCGCTGAGCAGGGAGTCCAATGCAGGGCTGGATGCCAGGACTCCAAGATCATGACCTGAACCAAAGGCTTAGCTTACCAAACTAAGCCACCCAGGTCCCCCAAAAGATTTTCAACATAGATGAAATAGCCTTATATTGGGAGAAGATGCCATTTAGGACTTTTGTAGCTGGAAAGGAGAAATCAATGCCTGGCCTCAAAGCTTCAAAGGACAGGCTGACCCTCTTATTAGGGGGCCAATGCAGCTGGTGACTTTTAAGGTGAAGCAAATGCTATTCTAAAAATCACAGGGCCCTTAAGAATTATGCTAAATACTCTCCCTGAGCTCTAAGAATGGTATAACAAAGCCTGGCTGACAGCACATCTATCTACAACACAGCTTACTGAATATTTTAAGCCACTGTTGAGACCTACTGCTTAGAGAAAAACACTCCTTTCAAAATATGACTGCTCATGGGCCACCCTGGTGGCTCAGTCAGTTGAACATCTGACTCTTGATTTGGACTCAGGTCATGATGTCACAGTCACGAAATCTGGCCCCAGTAGGGCTCTGTGCTCAGCAGGGGGTCTGCTTGAGATTGTCTCTCTCCCTCTCTCCCTCTGCTCCTCTACCCCATGCTCTTTCTCTCTCCCTCTTTCTAAAGTAAATAAATAAAATCTTTAAATGGCTGTGGAGTTGCTTTTTATGGATGAGCAGAGAAAGTGGTTTCTTTCTTTTTTTTCCAATACTTTATTTATTTATTCACGAGAGACACAGAGAGAGAGATAGAGGCAGAGACAGGCAGAGGGAGAAGCAGGCTCCATGCAGGGAGCACACGTGAGACTCGATCCCAGGTCTCCAGAATCACACCCTGGACTGAAGGCGGTGCTAAACTGCTGAGCCACCAGGGCTGTCCGATAAAGTGGTTTCTTGACATGGAATCTATACCTAGAGAAGATGCTGTGAAGATTGCTGACAAGACAACACAGGATTTAGAATATCCCATAAACTTAGTTGGTAACACAGTAGCAGGTTTTGCAAGGACTGACTCTAATTTTGAAAGAAGTTCAACTGTGGGTAAAATGCTCTCAAGTATCACTACTCCACTGCCCTTTCACAAATTTTCCTGAAAACAACAAAAATGAAAAAATTATGGGGAAAAAAAACTCAATATCATCAGTGAAGCAGAGAAGACGATAGCAGTCCAGATTGAAACAGTGTCACCAAAAGAAGCCAAGTTGAGGGCTGTCATCCCCACAAATACCAGCTGCCATGTATTATCTTTTTAATCCAGGATAGAATACCTAGTGATCCTGGCTTATATTGTTTTCTATACCCAGCCTATCTTGACCATATGCTAATTAACTGAGTTCCTTCTTTCCTTTCCATACCCTACACCCTGGATCAACTGAGGATATTTGCAGAGTATATGCTTTTACCCAGTGCATCTCAGTCTTTAGCATGTATCAAATCACTGGTGGGATTGTTAAAACACGGACTGTTGGGCTCCAACCCCAGAGATGTCTATTCTGTAGGTCTGTGCTAGGATCTAGGAATTTCTAACAGGTTCTCAGGCAATACTGATGCTGCTGGCCAAGGAACCATACTTTGAGAAAGCATACCATATGCTTTCACCTACCTTTTTATCAACCTTAGGGTTGATCACGGTGATCTGGGAAACAACAAACAAAAGAATCCCACTTTCTCTACCCATTTTGCCTCTGGACACCCCTGGCCCATACTCCTGGCCTGCCAGATGTTTTGACTTTCCTAGGGTTCCCTTGAGCCTTTGCCCAAAGACTTCCTCAGAAGAGTCTTTTATAAACTATGTCCAAAAAACTCTGTTCAGTATATTTTCTCCCAGGAGACTTTTTCAAATGATAGCATTATAATTCTTTTCCTATTCAGCTAGGTTTGTATTGACAAATCATGTTTTTACATATTCTTAGGCATACATACATACATAGGTGATTTTAAAAATGTTTTCAAGTGAGGAAGTAATGAACACAAAAGTCAGCAAATGGTTACCATCAGGGGAAGAATAGTGTGATCAGGGCAGGGCACACAGAAGATTTCTAAGACATTGGAATGTTCTATTTATATGTAAATGTTCCTTTTCTTGTTAGCCTTTACAGACTAATAATCATATATCTTATTTATTCTTCTGTATGAATTATATAGTCCATAACTTTTTAGAAAGAGGAAATAGTACCTTCCTATTGAACAGTCTGGCTCAATAAAAAGGCTAGGGGGAGAAAAGACAACTGAGGGAACATGTTCCTTGAAGATGAAGACAGTAACAAATTTGATGAGAGGATATTTGAGACAATAAACCCAAGTTGGGGTACAGACTACCATAGTTCACTACCCCATCCACTCTCTTCATCTGGTGGCCAGCCCATTCAAAGATGTGTAAAAGTCAGATATTGATCAACATAGAACTATATACATAAAAACTGCAAACATCAATATAGGAAAAAAGAAGTGTAAGCAAAAAATTCATGAAGAACAAATGTCACAAAAGGAACTATCCAAACACTGCTCTTACTCAATTGAGTAAGTAGAATTGCTGACTCTGATAGAACTTCTTGAAAATCATTGGCCAAGTGTCCAGGAATAGGGGCATGGACTCATGTAACTTTCCCAAGCAAAGAGTGGAACAAAAAAATCACCAATGTCTTTAAAGGTAGGAGGAAAAAGAAAGTAGTTCAAAGGTGAAATACCCTGTGGAGGTACCCTGTGGGGTCTGCCTGCCTCACTTCTCCAGGGGCTGCCAGGGTTGTGTAAATTGGGTGCTCAGCTACATTGTCTGGATTTGAAGATGCCACCACTGGTCATAGTTGCTTGGTCCAAGGATAAACTCAAACAATGGCTCAATCCAGGTCTATGCAATTCTCCAGAAATAAACTCAGACTGTGGTTTACTGAAGCAGAACACATAGATAGCAAGATTCTACAAACTCCTGCTACTGAACCCTCAGTCCCTGTTCTCCCCAAGGTTTGCCCAGTCAGTGACTCCTTAGATGAGTAAGAGAATTTTGTGTCTATCCAGTGTATTTCCTTCTTGCTTAAGCTAGCCAGAGTCTATTTTCCATTTTTTGCAACCCAAAGAATCTTAACTTATGTAGCCTTGTAACTATTTTCAGGAGAAGACCCCCAATGTGTGGCTTCTGAATACTTGTGTTCATTTATTTTTTTTTAAATATTGTAAACCAAACACTTGAGACTCCTGGAAACTGTATGATACATACTGTTCTCTTTGTAATGAACTCATTTTCCCCTAAAGAGAAAGCAAGTCAGCCTGCACAGTAGGCCTCCTGGGTAATGGACTGATAACTCAGCTTGGATGACCTCACTAGAGTCTGACCACCTGAATCACTCAGAGGCACCCTGGAAATGGCATCCAAACAGTATCATTATTTATAACATGAAAATATTCCCTGAAAGTTGGTGAACAATTCAATCCAATTTGCTTGTTTTGTCAATTTTATCTTCATTGTTAATATTTTTTTTATTATGGGGTTAAGTAATGGGTTAAATTATTAAGTTACTATGGGGTTTTATTAATGGGTTAAGTAAGATACAGTAGTGTTCATAATTAGCTAGTTGAATAATCTGTTTTTTGGATGTTATAGTCTATTGATATATTCATATATATTCATATATTCATATATTCATATATATTCATATAACTCACAAATATCTAAATAAGAAGCAGCAATTCAATACTTGATAGAGTAGTCCTTAGTAATTCAAAATTTCAGCACTTTGGATGCCTTACTCTAAGAAACATTCTCTCCAAACCCTGAAGCCCCCAGTCTACACGGATTCAGGGGTTAATGTGTATTAAACCTCACCCCATCACCCCCGCACACATACCATACACCCCACGCACGCAAACACCTTTCTCCCTACTGGAATTTGAGGGCACTTCAAATGTAGATCAGGTTACAGATCAAACATAAATGGAAAAAAAGTATTTCACACACATAAACCACAGTTGCAGCTCACTCTCCTGTTACACCTCTCAAAATGGGAACCCAGAAGAGGAAGCTGAAGACAATATACACTCCATTAATGATTAATGATAACAGATATGCTTCCTGAGGGCTCATTCTAAAATCCAGCACCATGCTAAGCATTTCTCATGCTTACTTTGGTCTTTTCAGCACTCTATGAGGTAAATATTACCACTCATGGTGAGAGAAACTGAAACTTCAAGGTCAGTAACTTGCCCAAGGCCACACAGCTTATCAATGGTGAAGCTGGACCTCAAGCCTAGGCCCCACGGCTAGTAAGCCTCAGCGCTAGAATTCTCTGACTTTCTCCTTGTTCCAAGGTCACCTCTTTTCCTGCCAGAGGATTAACTACTCCCATGACTGAGGAAGAATTATAGCTGCCTTCAGAGAAAATGCCACTCTATCACCTGAAAACCCCATCTAAATCCTTTTCTTGTTTTTTTTAAAGTTAAAAATCTTCATTCTTGATGTTAGAAATTAGAATAATGTTATTGTTCTCAAAAGCCTACATTGTTATAAAAGATACAAAAATTTACACCCATGGAGGCTTTTGTCAACTTTTCCAACTCCCCATGGCCCATGTGGCCGTTAAGCAGTTAAACAGGATTGGCACACTCAGAATTACCCTCTAGGGGCTGGTGGAGGGCTCTATCATCCAGCACATCCAGAGATCACACTGAACTAGCCAGGTGTGAAGACTTAACATGGTATTTATTTCAGGGAGAGACACAGCTTTCACTTCACAGATCCATCTCAAAAATAAAATTCCCTACAGTTTTCATGTTATTTTACAGAAATATAAATATGATATTTTATATATACAAAGAGAGAGACAGACGTATTAAGTGCAGTGCCCCAACCTCAGCAAGGGCACTTGAAACATGGTATCTGGAAGCCTTGCTTTATTCCTGCTGCCCCAGCTAGGAACTGGAGCACAAGTCAGCAGTCTAAGATAACCTACATTCCTAGTACCATTCATGCTCCAAAACTATATTATAACTGGCTCAGAAAGTTACAAACACAGAAATTAAATATATATGTGCAGTTGGAAGGATGAGGTTGCCACTGAATGAGATGGGAAACCTACAGGAGAAATAATTTTCAGGGAAAGATCAGGAGTCTGGTGTTGAACATGATAAATCTGAAATGCCCATTAGATACCCCTCTGGGGATACCATAGAGCTAAGTGGTATGTACTCTGTATTTCAATATAGAAAACCAGAATACGGGCAGCCCCTGTGGCACAGCGTTTTAGCGCCGCCTGCAGCCCAGGGCATGATCCTGGAGACACTGGATTGAGTCCCAAGTCAGGCTCTCTGTATGATGCCTGCTTCTCCCTCTGCCTGTGTCTCTGCCTCTCTCTCTCTCTCTCTCTCTCTCTGTGTGTGTGTGTGTGTGTGTGTGTGTGTGTCTATGAATAAATAAATAAATAATCTTAAAAAAAAAAGAAAGAAAACCAGAATACATACATATGAGCGTTTTAAGTCCTACAGATGGTGAGCAAAGCCATGAGGATGGAACAGATCACCAATAGAGAAAGAAAACAAAGAGCTGGACTTCAGGGCTCTCCAACACTAAGTATCACTAAGGAGAAAAGAAGGAACCAGCAGAGACTGAGATGGAGCAGCCAGTGTTGCAGGATGAAAACACAGTGATGCATAGAAGCCAAGAGAAGAACATGTTTCTAAGGGGAAGGACTGATCAGCTGAGCCAGGAGCTACTTGGAGGTCTAGCAGGAACCTGTCTGAGAAATGATACTGTACTTAGCAATGGAGAGGTTTAGGAGCATTCTTTTTTGTTGTTTTAATTTTTTTTATTGGAGTTCAATTTGCCAACATATAGCATATCACCCAGTGCTCATCCCGTCAAGTGCCACCCTCAGTGCCCGTCACCCAGTCACCCCCACTCCCCACCCACCTCCCTTTCCACCACCCCTTGTTCATTTCCCAGATTAGGAGTCTCTCAAGTTCTGTCACCCTCTCTGATATTTCCCAGTCATTTTCTCTCCTTTCCCCTTCATTCCCTTTCACTATTTTTATATTCCCCAAATGAATGAGACCATATAACGTTTGTCCTTCTCCAGTTGACTTACTTCACTCAGCATAATACCCTCCAGGTCCAGCCACGTCGAAGCAAATGATGGGTATTTGTCGTTTCTAGTACCTGAGTAATATTCCATTGTATACATAGACCACATCTTCTTAATTCATGCATCCTTCGATGGACACCGAGTCTCCTTCCACAGTTTGGCTATTGTGGACATTGCTGCCATAAACATTGGGGTGCAGGTATCCTGCCATTTCACTGCATCTGTATCTTTGGGGTAAATCCCCAGCAGTGCAATTGCTGGGTTGTAGGGCAGTTCTATTTTTAACTCTTTGAGGAACCTCCACACAGTTTTCCAGAGTGGCTACACCAGTTCACATTCTCACCAACAGTGCAAGAAAGTTCTACTTTCTCCACATTCTCTCCAACATTTGTTGTTTCCTGTTTTGTTAATTTTCACCATTCTCACTGGTATAAGGTGGTATCTCATTGTGGTTTTGATTTGTATTTCGTTTAGGAGCATTCTAATAAAAACATTCTTAACCTGAAAATCTTTATTTCAAAGAAATATTAAAAAACAAACATTCAACTAAGAAGTTAGAAAAAATAATTTTTTTTATATAGGAACTTTTTTTCTGAAATCATAAATTAATCAAAAAGGTAAAGAAAACCCTACAATTCTAGCATTAATAGTACTAGAAGAGAGTTCTGTAAAGACATAAATGAGTAAATAAATCTCTGGCAAGATAGAATAAGAAAGAGAAAACAGGCACACACACATACACATGCATGTACACAGTGCTGAGAATGTAAACATCAACCTAGTTTCAAGGATTTAAAAATTGTAAAAAAAAAAAAAAAAGGGGGGGGGGGAGTGCAGCGGCGCTCAGGTGGCTCAGTCAGTTAAGAAAAGGCCTTCAGCTCTGGTCATGATTTCAGGGCCCTGGGAATGAGCCCTGAGTGAGGGCTCCCTGCTCATTGAGGAGTCTGCTTCTCCCTCTCCCCCACCCCTACTCATGCTCTCTCACTCTCAAATAAATAAAAAAATATGAAAAAAAAAAAACTTGTAAGAAAACATGGCATCTACAACTTCAGGCCAATGATGTTTTTATTGATTAAATGGATTCTATTTCAGGAAATCACACATGACCAAAATAACTTGAAAAAAGAAGGAGAACAGCTCAATAACCACTTAATAGTTTTAAGAGGTAATGTTAAAGACATGTGTCTTGAAAAACATCAAGTCTAGATAGTCTTAAAGGAAAGTTCTTTTATTTAAACTGAAAGAACATAGTTCCTAAGTTATTTAACTTGTTTCAAAAAACAGAAAAATATGGAGGCTAGTATAATCTTAATAACAAAGCTTGACAAAGAATAAAAGAGAAAAATGCATTTTCACTTAAGAATAAAGATTAAACCTTAACAAAATATATTTAGCTGATTATCAAATGTAATAATGCATTATAAATAAGTAGCACTTATTCCAGGAATGGAAAGATGAAATATTAAGCCTATCAATTAAACACTTTGCATTAATAGGTTAAAGAAATATCATAGATTCCAAGAAGGACTTTTGATAAAATTTAACATTCATTCCTAAAAAAAAGAAAAAGAAAGAAAGAAACTCTTAAGAAATTATAAACCAAAAAAGGAGGGGGGGTACACCTGGGTGATTCAGTCAGTTAAGTGTCCAACTCTTGATTTTAGCTCATGTCATGATCTCAGGGTCCTGAGACTGAGCCCCATGCCCAGCACAGAGCCTGCTTAAGAGTCTCTCTCTCCTCTCCCACTGCCCCTCCACCCCCCACCACTCTCCTCACCCACCCCCCAAAAAAGAAAGAAATTATAAATGAAAAAGTTCACATACCTTTTTTAGCAAAAAAAAAAAAATTATATAACCTTTTAAAAGAGCAATTTAGCAACAGCTATCTACATTTAACACCGGGATATTAGTTATTGATGAATCTATTGCCATAAAATTCTCCAGTAATATTTGCATACGTTTTCAAAGAGATATATTTAGAGAAAGTCACTCACTACAACATTCTTTACCATAGCACAAATATCTACCAATTAGGGGAATACTAAATAGACTACAAGGCAGCTATTCAATGAAATCTTATATCATCATATAGAGTAGGATAGCTCTATGTATTCTCACCTGGCCAAATGTATCAAATAAAAGTAAGAGAAAAAATGAAATTCCAGAATAATATGTATTGCATGATGCCATTTTTGTTTAAAATGTGTATGCTCGGATATGTAGAGAAAAAAAGAGTTTAAAAGGCCGTACAACAACTCATTACCATGGTTACCTCTGAGGAATGGGAGTGAGGAATATATTTTCTCTGTTGTATTCACTTACTCGACAAATATTTATTGAAAGTTTACCTTGGGCCACATAACAAATGACAATTTTAAATTATCTGATTTCTTTTGTATGCATTATTTTAGGGCTAGAGGCAAGTATTTTATTTTATTCTTTTTTTTTTTTTTTTTTTGAAAAGTAACACAAGCACATGGTACAAAATTCAAGACACAAAAGGGTGAAAAGTGAAAAGTCTCACTCACATTAGGCCCGAAGTCATGAATTCCCCCCACCCAGAGGCATCCACCGAATGCCAACTTCTTATACAGTCTCCCAGAGATATTCCACATATACAGGAGCATGTGTGGGTTGACAAAAGGATTCCCCTTACCTGAGGCATATTTGTCTTTTTTCTGTATGTCAGTTTGTAAAGACTAGAAAGGTCTTGCTAAGGTAAACAGGAAGCACCAGACTTTGATGGAATCACTCTTAAGAAACACACCACATTGGCTCATTAGTCAGGCTCAGCCACACATTGTCATTGATGTGAATTCGTTATTTAAAATGATCTTTCTGCAGATCCCTTAACCTCTAAGCTCCTGCTAGGGTGGGGTGGGCCGATGCCAAGCAGCATGGAGTGGAAGAGAGAATGCAGCTTTTCAAATAGCTCTTACCCACTCCTCCACAACTCCTAGAGCGAGAGGCTTCTCGGTGCTGCCAGTTAACACCTGTGTACCTCAGGGATTTTTTTTTTTAAGATTTTATTTATTTACACATGAGAAACAGAGAGAGAGAGAGAGAGAGGAGAGAGAGAAAGAGAGAGGTAGAGACACAGGCAGAGGGAGAAGCAGGCTCCATGCAGGAAGCCCAAGGTGGGACTCCATCCCAGGTCTCCAGGATCATGCCCTGGGCCGAAGGTGGCGCTAAACCATGAAGCCACCTGGGCTGACCGGGATCTTATCAATTTTCTCCACTACCAGCTCAAAGTTCCACTGTCATGAGTTATTCATTCAGTTACCCACTCATCTACCTGCTTTCTAGTTTCTGAAATATGATTGTTGCTTTCCCTCTCCCTGTTCTTCTTGCCCTTGTGGGTTTATGACTATGTTTAAATACCTTTATGTTAGATCTAATGAGGTTTTAGGGGGAGAAAAAAATAAATCAATGTGATAAATGTATTAAGGCTGCTATCATAACCCTAAAGTTCTCATTCTTTTCTTTTTACATGAAATAGAGTTATTTTAAAATAGGATACAGTAAAACAAACTCCTACAACTCAATGACAACAAAAAATGCATAATCCAATTTAAAAATGGGCAAAGGAAGGGTGCCTGGGTGGCTCAGTCAGTTAAGCATCTGACTCTTCTTGATTTCAGCTCAAATCATGATCTCAGGGTCTTGAGTAAGGAGTCTGCTTCTCTCCCTCTCCCCTGCTGCCCCTCACCCCACTTTGCATGTGCTCTCTTTCTCTCTCAAATTAATAAATAAAATCTTTTAAAAATAATAAAAATATAAATAAAATGCTGAGTAACCAAGACACCAATAAATTATACTGGTTATATTGATTAAGGCAGGGACAGGGTAATTAACACATTTTAGATTCAAAATGTCTAATACACAGTTTTTGAGCTAAAAAGAAATAAATCCTCAAATCTTCAAAGAATTCAACTATTTGTTTAACTTTATCCCATACAGATTAAAGAATTTCTACATGACAACAAAGCATAAAATCAAGAGGATTTAGATACCAGACCATGTGTTATTTAAGACAACACACACATGCATACACCAACACATTCTCTCATACAAAACCCTAAGTAGAGCATTAATCACAATTAGCAGTTTCCCTTCTGTTAGATTCAGCTTCCAGGAAGACCAGAACTTTAAACTGGCAAAAATTCTAAATAATTGTCTCATTAGGTCCTGGTTAAGTCTGCTTAAGATGGTCAGACTGTAGCCTTCTTGCACATCCATTCATCCATTTATAACTCCCTTACTATGTCCTTGATATGAAAAGACATGATGAAGTTTGTTATAATTGAAAATAATCTGGGGGCCTGGGTAATTCAGTTGGGTTGAACATTGGACTCTTCATTTTGGCTCAGGTCATGACCTCAGGGTAGGGAAATCAGTCCCCACTTGGGGGTCCTCCCTGGGCATGAAACCTGCTTAGGTTCTCTCTCTCCCTCTGTCCCTCCTTGCCCAATAGCTCTGTCTCCCTCTTTCTGTCTCAAAAAAAAGAAGGAGGGAGGGAGAGGGGAGAGGGGAGAGGGAGAAGAAAAAAGAAAGGAAGGAAGAAAGGAAGAAGAAAAGAAAAGAAAAGAAAGAAAAGAAAAGAAAAGAAAAGAAAAGAAAAGAAAAAAAAAGAAAAGAAAAGAAAAGAAAAGAAAGAAAAGAAAAGAAAAGAAAAGAAAGAAAACTGAATCTTGGGATGCCTGGTGGCTCAGTGGTTGAGCGTCTGCCTTCGGCTCAGGTCATGATCCCAGGGTCCTGGGATCAAGTCCCAAATTGGGCTCCTTGCAGAGAGCCTGCTTCTCCCTCTGCCTAGGTCTCTGACTCTTTCTCTCTCTCTGTCTCTCATGAATAAATAAATAAAATATTTTTTAAAAAACAGAATCGAATCTTATGGAGAGAAGACAATCACCCTTATTAACATCACCTTGGGTGGCCAACTGAGATGTACTCTACCCAAACCCCAATATAGTGGCACATGCTACTGGCCTAGCACCAAGTCTTTCTGGATGCTGCATGAGGAAAAATGGGACTAGATTGGAAACCAGATTGGAGAGGGAGATCGCATTGGGTAACTTCTAAAATTCAGGAAAGAGACTATAATATAGTGGTATAAACTAAGGTAGGTAATAGAGTAGAAAGTTCTTAGAAGGTAAAACCACAGAGTATGAGGAATAGGTGAAAGAGGAAAAGAGCTAAAATGATCTGTGTTTCTGGCTTAAGCAAATGGAAAAGTGGTAGAGACATTTATGGACATTTTGAAGAAATAGGATTTAGGAAGAAAAATAAGTTTCATTTTTGGCATGTTCTTTTAACGATATACTTAAACAATATCAAAATATTCAAATTTGAGGAATGTTCAGAATTGTAGTATTTCACAGCTCACCTTTAAACTAGTTTTATCTAGTGGAAAAAACTGGAATTTGCATATCCTGTATTTTAGCACCAAATATGTTGCAAACTAGCTGTTTAACTAACAATATAACCCAATCTTTCTCAGCTTCCAGTTCCTCATGGAGATAGAAATCCAATCTCACTCAAAGGGTAGGTAATTCACCAATGAGTATTTTAAAACTGGAAGAGGCAAACCAATGTCTAGAGTTTCTATTGTCTTTTATGCTTTTGAATAACAAAAACAAGCCATTTATTTTGTTTCCATAAGAATATCATTCTTAAAACTGAAGGAGGCAAGAAGAGTTTTTTATTTTTAAAAGAATCTTAAAAAAAAAAAGCAACAATTTTTTAAAGCAGCAATTTTATTGCCATCATTTAAAAGGACTATCAATTTTTAGAAGTCCACAAATTATAGATTTTAAATGAAAAGAATAAGCTCTCCTGTGTTGTCGGTTTTAAAGTTTTTTACACATATTAAAAAATAAACCACTCACCACAGATTTTTCTGTTAGTATTTTGCAAGATGTGGGAAGTATTAAATATAAAAGCTGTCATCACTTATGAAAGTACTTTGCAATCCAAAAAAAAAAAAAAAAAAAGGAGAGAGAGAGTAGCATTAGAGTTATCTGCACGTACTTTTTAAGTCATAGAGTCAGAGTTCTAATTATGTCTCTGCCAGTTAATAGCTGCCAGAACTTGGACACATTACTTAAATATTCTGAGCCCTAGTTTCTTAATATGTAAAATGTGAATAATAATAATATCATCCTCAGGAAGTGGCTAAGAGGATAATATGAAATATGTAAAGCATTTAGCACTGTGCAAAAGGGCTTGAAACCAATTAGATGGATATGTAATGAAATTAGAATGAAAAATAGGCTATATATGTAAAGTTGACCAGCTTCAATAGTAATCAAATTAACAGAGTTTTTTGTTTCATTTTGTAGTTAATAGCATTCAGCCATGGTAAGGACAGAGGAAAGGATTCTGTTGTTACTAACATGAGAATAAATGGATAAAAACTTTCTGGAAAACAATTCATAATTATGGGGTCAAGTCTTAAAAATGTTGATACTTTTTGACTCATCATCCAATGTTTAAGAATTGCTCCTTATAAAATATTAGATACAGAGAGATGCAGAATTATATTTAAAAATCAGAAACTACCTCAGAGTGCCTGGGTGGCTTAGTCGGTAAGCGTCTGACTTCTGCCTAGGTCATGATCCCAGGGTCTTGGGATCGAGCCCCTAGTCCAGGGCTCTCTGCTAGGGAGGAGTCTGCTTTTCCCTCTGTCTTCCCCACCCCTGGCTTGTGCTCCTGTTCTCTCTTAGATAGATAGATGATAGATAGATTAGATAGATAGATAGATAGATAGATAGATAGATAGATAGATCGCTCTTTAAAAAAAAAAAAATCAGAAACTACCTAAGTGTTCAACTATAGATGAGTAACGTCGTAACTTATGGTATCTCACCTTAATGAACACGTGGTATCTCACCTTAATGAACACAGTATCACTCTACAGTATTTTTGCCCAATTGCATAATCTGAAGCGGGAACTTCACCAATCTTCCCAGACGAAAGGCGCTCGCAGGGAGTGGGAACAGGACTCCAGGAGGGGCAGGGGAGACCCCAGGTTCCCGCGTCACTACAGAGGAAGTGCCCCCCGGGGGAGAGCGTGACACACCCCGCGGGCCCAGCTCCCTAAAAGGCTGCAGCACGCACCTCGCGGGACCCCAGGAGCATCTCAGGCGGCGGCTCCGCACAGAGGGGGCTGCACCGTCCCAGGAGCGTGATTCCAGCAGCTCAGGCCCCAGCAGCTCAGGGCACCGGGGGACACAGCCCAGGATCCGGCGCTCCCTCCGGGACAGGCGGAGGCCGGGAGGACACAGGACAGCAAGGACACTCCTGCCTCTGGGGGCCCCCTGCCGAGCTGTGCAGATCGGCGACCCCACCCCCAGAGCATCCAGGCCCCTGTGGACTGGGAGACTAGTTGCTGCTGGAGCTGACCCCAGGGCTGGAGAGCTGGCCGCCGCCACTGATGTTGTCCCCCTGGTGTCACCTTGTGCCTGGGACTGAGCGGGGCCCCCAGGGAGCAGGGGCTTCACAGGATAAACAGTTCCCACTGAGCCGTGCACCTGGCAGGGGGCGGAGCAGCTCCTCCACCAGGTGCACACACCTGAGAATCAGCACAGCAGGCCCCTCCCCCACCAGAAGACCAGCTGGAAGGACAAGTGAAGAGAGCAAGTTCTTGACCAAGCAGCGCTGTTAAGTTCCAGGGGAAGTCGAGGGACTTACAGTATATAGAATCAGAGGATACCCCTCCTTGTTTTTTGTTTTTTGTTTGTCCCCCCCACCTTTTTTTTTTCTTTTTCCTTCCTTTATCCAGTACAACTTGTTTTTAGCCACTCTGCACTGAGCAAAATAACTAGAAGGAAGAACTCACCACAAAAGAATGAATCAGAAACAGTACTCTCGGCCACAGAGCTACAGAATTTGGATTACAATTCGATGTCAGAAAGCCAATTCAGAAGCACAATTATAAAGCTACTGGTGGTTCTGGAATAAAGCATAAAGGAATCAAGAGACTTTATGACTGCAGAATTTAGATCTAATCAGGCTGAAATTAAAAATCAGTTAAATGAGATGCAATCCAAACTGGAGGTCCTAACAATGAGGTAGAAGAACGGTGAGTGACATAGAAGACAAGTTGATAGGAAGGAAGGAAGCTGAGGAAAAAAGAGAAAAACAATTAAGAGATCATGAGGAAAGGTTAAGGGAAATAAATGACAGCCTCAGACGGAAAAATCTAGGTTTAATTGAGGTTCCAGAGGGCGCCGAAAGGGACAGAGGACCAGAATGTGTATTTGAACAAATCATAGAGAACTTCCCTAATTTGGGGAGGGAAACAGACATTCAGATCCAGGAAATGGAGAGATACCCCTCTAAAATCAATAAAAACCATTCAATACCCTAACATTTAATAGTGAAACTTGCAAATTCCAAAGATAAAGAGAAGATCCTTAAAGCAGCAAGAGACAAGAAATCCCTAAGCTTTATGGGGAGAAGTATTAGGTTAACAGCAGACCTCTCCACAGAGACCTGGCAGGCCAGAAAGGGCTGGCAGGATATATTCAGGGTCCTAAATGAGAAGAACATGCAGCCAAGAATACTTTATCCAGCAAGGCTCTCATTCAGAATAGAAGGAGAGATAAAGAGCTTCCAAGATAGGCAAAAATTGAAAGGATATGTGACCACCAAATCAGCTCTGCAAGAAATATTAAGGGGGACTCTGTAAAAGAAAGAGGAAGTCCAAGGAAACAATCCACAAAAACAGGGACTGAAAAGGTATTATGATGACACTAAATTCATATCTTTCAATAGTAACTCTGAACGTGAATGGGCTTAATGACCCCATCAAAAGGCGCAGGGTTTCAGACTGGATAAAAAACAAGACCCATCTATTTGCTGTCTACAAGAGACTCATTTTAGACCTAAGGATACCTATAGCCTGAAAATAAAAGGTTGGAGAACCATTTACCATTCAAATGGTCCTCAAAAGAAAGCAGGGGTAGCCATCCTCCTATCAGAACAATTAAAGTTTATTCCAAAGACTGTAGTAAGAGATGAAGAGGGACACTATATCATACTTAAAGGATCTATCCAATAAGAGGACCTAACAATCATGAATATTTATGCCTCGAATGTGGGAGATGCCAAGTATATCAATCAATTAATAACCAAAGTTAAGACATACTTAGATAATACACTTACACTGGGAGACTTGAACACGGTGCTTTCTGCAATTGATAGATATTCTAAGCACAACATCTCCAAAGAAACAAGAGCTTTAAATGATACACTGGACCAGATGGATTTCACAGATATTTACAGAACTTTACATCCAAACGCAATTGAATACACATTCTTCTCAAGTGCACATGGAACTTTCTCCAGAATAGACCACATACTGGGTCACAAATCAGGTCTTAACTGATACCAAAAGACTGGGACTGTCCCCTGCATATTTTCAGACCATAATGCTTTGAAACTAGAACTAAACCACAAGAAGAAGTTTGGAAGGAATTCAAACACATGGAGGTCAAAGACCATCCTGCTAAAGGATGAAAGGGTCAACCAGGAAATTAGAGAAGAATTAAAGAGACTCATGGAAACTAATGAGAATGAAGATACAACTGTTCAAAATCTCTGGGATACAACAAAAGTAGTCCTGAGGGGGAAATACATCACAATACTAGCATCCATCCAAAAACTGGAAAGAACTCAAATACAAAAGCTAACCTGACACCTAAAGGATCTGGAGAAAGAACAGCAAATAGATCCTACACCCAGCAGAAGAAAGGAGTTAATAAAAATTCGAGCAGACAGAACTCAATGAAATAGAGACCAGAAGAACTGTGGAACAGATCAACAAAACCAGGAGTTGGTTCTTTGAAAGAATTAATAAGATAGATAAACCATTAGCCAGCCTTAATAAAAACAAAAGAGAAAAGACTCTAATTAATAAAATCACAAATGAAAAAGAAGAGATCACCACCAATGCCAAGGAAATACAAGCGATTTTAAAAACTTATGAGCAGCTATATGCCAATAAACTAGGCAATCTAGAAGAAATGGACACATTTCTGAAAAACCACAAACTACCAAAACTGGAACAGGCAGAAATAGAATACCTAAACAGGCCAATAACCAAGGAGGAAATAGAAGCAGTCATCAAATACCTCCCAAGACACAAAAGTCCAGGGCCAGATGGCTTCCCAGGGGAAATCTATCAAACATTTAAAGAAGAAACAATACTTATTCTACTAAAGCTGTTTGGAAAGATAGAAAGAGATGGAATATTCTAAACTTGTCCTGTGAGGCCAGCATCACCTTAATTCCAGAAAGACCAATTAAAGACCCCCCCAAAAGGAGAATTATAGACCAATATCCCTGATGAACAGATGCAAAAATTCTCAAAAGATACTAGCCAATAGGATCCAACAATACATTAAGAAGATTATTCATGCCAAGTGGGATTTATCCCCGGGATGCAAGGCTGGTCCAACACTCGTAAAGCAATCAATGTGATAGATCATATCAACAAGAGAAAAAACAAGAACCATATGATCCTCTCAATAGATGCAGAGAAAGCATTTGACAAAATACAGCATCCATTCCTCATCAAAACTCTTCAGAGTGTAGGGATAGAGGGAACATTCCTCAGCATCTTAAAAGCCATCTACGAAAAGCCCACAGCAAATATCATTCTCAATGGGGAAACACTGGGAGCCTTTCCCCTAAGATCAGGAACACGACAGGGATGTCCATTCTCACCACTGTTATTCGACATAGTACTAGAAGTCCTAGCCTCAGCAATCAGACAACAGAAAGAAATAAAAGGCATTCAAACTGGCAAAAAAAGAAGTCAAACCCTCTTCACAGATGACATGATACTGTACTTAGAAAACCCAAAAGACTCCATCCCAAGATTGCTAGAACTCATCCAGCAATTTGGCAGTGTGGCAGGATACAAAATCAATGCCCAGAAATCAGTGGCATTTCTGTACACTAACAACGAGACTGAAGAAAGAGAAATTAAGGAGTCAATCCCATTTACAATTGCACCCAAAATCATAAGATACCTAGGAATAAACCTAACCAAAGAGGTAATGGATCCGTACCCTAAAAACTACAGAACACTTCTGAAAGAAATTGAGGAAGACACAAAGAGATGGAAAAATATTCCATGCTCATGGATTGAAAGAATTAATATTGTGAAAATGTCAATGTTACCCAGGGCAATTTACACATTTAATGCAATCCCTATCAAAATACTATGGACTTTCCTCAGAGAGTTGGAACAAATCATCTTAAGATTTGTGTGGAATCAGAAAAAAAAAACGAATAGCCAGGGGAATATTAAAAAAGAAAACCAGAGCTGGGGGCATCATAATGCCAGATTTCAGGTTGTACTACAAAGCTGTGGTTATCAGACAGTGTGGTACTGGCACAAAAACAGACACATCGATCAATGGAACAGAATAGAGAATCCAGAAGTGGACTCTCAACTCTATGGTCAACTAATATTCAACAAAGCAGGAAAAACTATCCACTGGAAAAAAGACAGTCCCTTCAATAAATGGTGCTGGGAAAATTGGACAGTCACATGCAGAAGAATGAAACTAGACCATTCTCTTACACCATACACAAAGATAAACTCAAAGTGGATGAAAGATCTAAATGTGAGACAAGAATCCATCAGAATCCTAGAGAAGAACACAGACAACACCCTTTTGAACTTGGCCACAGCAACTTCTTGCAGGATACATCCATAAAGGCAAGGGAAACAAAAGCAAAAATGAATTATTGGGACTTCATCAAGATAAAAAGCTTCTGTACAGCAAAAGAAACAGTCAACAAAACTAAAAGCCTACAGAATGAGAGAATATATTTGTAAATGACCTATCAGATAAAGGGCTAGTATCCAAGATCTAGAAAGAAGTTATTAAACTCAACAGCAAAGAAACAAACAATCCAATCATGAAATGGGCAAAAGACATGAACAGAAATTTCACAGAGGAAGACATAGACATGGTCAACAAGCACATGAGAAAATGCTCCGCATCACTGGCCATCAGGGAAATACAAATCAAAACCACAATGAGATACCACCTCACACCAGTGAGAATGGTGAAAAGTAGCAAGACAGGAAACAACAAATGTTGGAGAGGATGTGGAGAAAGGGGAGCCCTCTTGCACTGTTGGTGGGAATGTGAACTGGTGCAGCCACTCTGGAAAACTGTGTGGAGGTTCCCCAAAGAGTTAAAAATAGAACTGCCCTACAACCCAGCAATCACACTGCTGGGGATTTACCCCAAAGATAGAGATGAAGTGAAATGGCAGGACACCTGCACCCCAATGTTTATAGCAGCAATGTCCACAATAGCCAAACTGTGGAAGGAGTCTCGGTGTCCATCGAAGGATGAATGGATAAAGAAGATGTGGTCTATGTATACAATGGAATATTACTCAGACATTAGAAACGACAAATACCCACCATTTGCTTCAATGTGAGTGGAACTGGAGGGTATTATGCTAAGTGAAATAAGTCAGTCAGAGAAGGACAAACATTATATGGTCTCATTCATTTGGGGAATATAAAAAATAGTGAAAGGGAATAAAGGAGAAAGGAGAGAAAATGAGTGAAAATATCAGTGAGGGTGACAAACATGAGAGACACCTAACTCTGGGAAACGAACAAGGGGTAGTGGAAAGGGAGGTGGGCAGGGGGTTGGGTTGACTGGGTGACAGGCACTGAGGGGGGCACTTGGCAGGATGAGCACTGGGTGTTTTGCTATATGTTGGCAAATTGAACTCCAATTAAAAAAAAAAAAAGAATACTTGGTGAAACTGAATAAGGTCTGAAGATTAGTTAATAATATTGTATCATGTTAATTGTCTAATTTGGACCATTGTATACGATTATGTAAGATGTTAACATTTGCAAAAGCCAGGTGAAAAGTATAATGAAAACCTCTGTACAATTTTTGCAACTTTTGGTAAGACAAATTACTTCAAGATGAAAAATTTATAAATAAACAATTAAATAATGTTATATTCATACAGTGATTATGCAACAATAAAAATGTTTATAAATCTTAATGATATTTGAAAATCCTCATCATACAGCATTGTGGGAGAGAAAAAAACAAAAACAAAGACCAGAATGTGAATTATGATTATGAAGTACAAATTCAAATATGTAAATTATACAGTATATGCATTATATTAAAGCCCAAAAAGAGTCCACTAAAATGTTAAAAGTGGTCATCTCTCATGATATTTTATGTGGAAACCCCAAAAGACTCCAATGCAAAATTGCTAGACCTCATACAGGAATTCATCAAAGTGGCAGGATATAAAATCAATGCACAGAAATCAGTTGTATTTCTATGCACTCACAATGAGACAGAAGAAAGAGAAATTAAGGAGTTGATCCCATTTACAATTGCACCAAAAATCATAAGATATCTAGGAATAAACCTAACCAAAGAGGCAAAGGATCTGTACTCAAAAAACTGTAGAACACTCATGAAAGAAATTGAGGAATAAACAAATGGAAAAACATTCCATGCTCATGGATTAGGAGAACAAATATTGTTAAAAAGAGAAAGAATATTGTTCCACATCTGGAACAATCTACACATTCAATGCAATCCCTAACAAAATACCATCAACTTTTTTCACAGAGCTGAAACAAATAATTCTAAAATGTGTATGGAAGCAGAAAATAACCCAAATAGAGGAATGTTGAAAAAGAAAATCAAAGCTGGAGACATCACAATCCTAGACTTCAAGCTCTGTTACAAAGCTGTAATCAAGACAGTATGGTACTGACACAAAAACAGACACATGGATCAATAAAACAGAATAGAGAACCCAGAAATGGACCCTCAACTCTATGGCCAACTAATCTTCAACAAAGCAGGAAAGAATATCCAATGGAAAAAAGACAATCTCTTCAACAAATGGTGTTGGGAAAATTGGACAGCCACATGGAGAAGAATGAAACCAGACTATTTCTTTATACCATACATAAAAATAAACTCAAAATGGATGAAAAACCTAAATGTGAGACAGGAATCCATCAAAATCCTAGAGGAGAACACAGGCGGCAACCTCTTGGACCACAGTGGTAGTAATTTCTTGCTAGACATGTCTCTGAAGGCAAGGGAAACAAAGGCAAAAATGAACTACGGGGATTTCATCAAGATAAAAAAACTTCTGCAAAGGAAAGAAAACAGTCTACAAAACCAAAAGACAACCAACAGAATGGGAGAAGATATTTGCAAGTAACATATCAGATAAAGGACTAGTATCCAAAATCTATAAAGAACTTATCAAATTTAACACCCAATGAACAAATAATCCAATCAAGAAATGAGCAGAAGGGGGCACCTAGGTGGCTCAGTCAGTTAAGCATCTGCCTTCAGCTTAGGTCATGATTCCAGGGTTCTGGGATCGAGCCCTGCATTGTGCTCCCTGCTTAGTGGGGAGCCTGCTTCTCCCTCTCCCACTCCCCTGGCGTGTCCCCTCTCTCATTCTCTCTCTCTCTCTCTCTCTAATAAATAAAATCTTTTTTAAAAAATGGGCAGAAGACACGAACAGACATTTCTCCAAAGAAGACATACAAATGGCCAAAAGACACAGTGAAAAAAATGCTTGACATCATTCAGCATCAGGGAAACACAAATCAAAACCATAACGAGATACCACCTCACACCTGTCAGAATGGCTAAAATTAACAACTGAGGAAATGACATGTTGGTGAGGAGGGGAGAAAAAGGAATCATCTTAGACTGCCATGGGAATACAAACTGGTGTAGCCACTCTGGAAAACAGTATGGAGTTTCCTCAAAAAGTTGAAATAGAGCTACCCTATGACCTAACAATTGCAGTAAGTATTTACCCCAAAGATACAAATGCAATGATCCAAAGGGACACCTGCACTCCAATGTCTATAGCAGCAATGTCCACAATAGACAAACTATGGCTAGAAAGAGCTCAGATGTCCATCAACAGATGAATGGATAAAGAAGTTGTGGTATACACCCCATACACACACACACACACACACACACACACACACTCACACTGGAATACTACTCAGCCCTCGAAAAGAATGAAGTCTTGCCATTTGCAACAACATGGTTGGAACTAGAGGGTATTATGCTAAGTAAAGTAAGTCAATCAGAGAAAGACAAGTATTATATGATTTCACTCATACGTGGAATTTAAGAAACCAAACAGAGGATCATAGGAGAAGAGAGGGAAAAATAAAATAAGACAAAATCAGATAGGGAGACAAACCATGAGAGATTCTTAATCACAGGAAACAAACTGAGGGTTGTTAGAGGGGAGTAGGGTGGGAAGATGGGGTAACAAGGTGATGGACGTTAAGTAGGGAACGTGATATAATGAGCACCAAGTATTCTATGCAACTGATGAATTACTGACCTCTACCTCTGAAACTAGTAATACATTATATGTTAGTTAAAAATTAATTAATTAATTATTTAAAAAGTGATCATCTCTAAGTAGATTACAGGTGATATTTTCTTTATCTTTTTTTTTCTCACTTTTATGTTTCCCAGGAGTTTTTTTCCTTCAATAAGCATCTACCACTTTTAAAAATTAGAAACATAATATTTTAAAAAACATACCATGAATTTTGTAACACAAAAACATTTAGATGTATTTTTTCAGCTTTGCTTTAATAAAAAAATGTTTTCAATACTTTGAATTTTTAAACTATAATTTTGATGAGCCAATAATGATGAATCTTGGCTTATGTAAGTTCTGAATTTAACGTCCCACGCTGAAAGTACTTAATGGTTTCACTAGCCATTTGGAGACGAATTCTTGGCATTATGCCTCACCCTCCCTCCACCTTAAATCCCGTAGAACTCATAAGTTGAAATGGTTGCTTCCTTTCCACTAATTAGCTGGAACCATTCCCCAGGTCATCAGAAAGGCTCTAATCTATGCCTGAATCCCAACTAAGAATATAACAGAAATCTAATCATTTCTCCTCAGCCTGACACAAATCAAAAGAAGAATGTATGTGTGCCAAAGACTGGAGAACAAAACAAAACAAAACAAACAAACAAAATCTTCCTGAGAAACAATTCATGGTGGTCACCAGCTGTTTTGGATGCCTTTGTTTCATATGACAGCCTTCTAAGGATATTTAGCAATGTGCATTGTATAAAGATTGGCTTCCTAAGATGCCTGGGTGGCTTAGTGGTTGAGAATCTGCCTTGGGCTCAGGGCATGATCCCAGGGTCCTGGGATCTAGTCCCACATCAGGCTCCCTGTGAGGAGCCTGCTTCTCCTTCTGCCTATGTCTCTGCCTCTCTGTGTCTCTCATGAATGGATAAATAAAATCTTAAAAAAAAAAAAAAAAAAAAAAGAATGGCTCCTATCCCCAAATAGTTCCTATTGAGATAATGTATATGACTGCTCCCTGTATCCAGGCACTGGGAATTCCATAAATATCCCATAATATTCCATAAATATTCCATCCTTACCCTGGCAAGTTTAAGACCAGACCTCAGTTCATCTCTCCAGACTTCACATTTCCTATCTCATAGCCAACTATAACCACATTTCTGAGCTTGGTTCACCTCTGCATCCTTATCCAGCTACTCTTTGCTTTCAACTGCAACTGCATCACTGCTATCTCTGTTCCAACATCATCTCTGTAGACCAAACCTGATCTATATTTTGCTCCCACGACATGCAGTCCAGCTCCCACGACATGCAGTCCAGCTGCTTGGTCATGCAGCCCATTGTTACCCTCTTGGATCCTCTTGGCTTCATCAACCTGTCTCTTAACCCTTCAGTGTGGATCCTCTGGCCTATTTCTACCATTTACTTCCTACACTCTGCCTCTGCCTAAGAGGGGCCCAGTCTTCCTACATATAACATTCCAGGACATGACTATTTTATATTATCTCCTATTTTCTGTTTTTATTTATTTATTATTGGCCTTGTTCTAGAAATGACTTAAGATAACATATACTCTAGTCCTATCAAGTTTTGTCAGATGGATTCTTAATCCATTTGGCTTTTCATTAAGCTTCTATATATGCCCCACCAAGCATATCATGGGGTCCAAAGACAGTTTTTCTGATATCGATTCTCACTCCCTTCTTAGACAAGGCAACAATAGTGACAGAGACAATTCTCTCAACAAAAAGGAAACAAAGGCAAAGCACTGATCATGAATTCCAAGCTAGGAGCCAAGTAGAACACTAAAACCACCAAAGCAACAACACCGTGACCTTATAGTGTCTATAGCGCAGACCTTTTCGCCAGGCAGATGTTGCTCTCCCACTCCCCCTGCTGGACACCCAGGTCCTGCTGCAACTTATCCAAAGTCCCAGGCTGATCTGACACCATTTATGCCTCAAATTGTAAAAGAATTCTTTTTTAAAGCCATACTGGCCAATCATATTTCATTAACTTCAATGCCATATTACGGAAAGGGAGTATCCCACAGTGAAAAAAGGCATGAACCACTTGTTAGACAGACTGGCATCTAAATGTCTATTCTGTTACTTTCTAATTATCTGATATTAAGAAAGTTATTCGGAGTTTCCCTGGGCTTTCAGTTTCCTCATCTCTAAAATATGGCTGATAATATCCACACCATATGGTTTCCTGTGCTTTTTAAAGCAGCACATTAAGATTAGATTGTGTGTGTGTGTGTGTGTGTGTGTGTGTGTGTGTGTATGGATAGATAGATATACACATAATCCTGCTATTTTATTTTGCTTATCATTATAACAAATATTTTCCCATTCTTGAAAATTGTAAGAGTCCACTCAGAATCCATATTGCTTAAAAACATAACCATAAGCTAAGGTTAAAAATAGTAAACACAAGGACATCTGGGTGGCTCAGTCAGTTAAGTGTCCAATTGATTTTGGCTCAGGTCATGATCTCAGGATTGTGAGATGGAGCCCTACTGGGCTTGAAGCCTGCTTAATTTTCTCTCTCTCCCACTGCCCCTAAGTACCCCCCCAACTCTCCCACTCTTAAAAAAAAGGCAAATACAGCCTAACTCCTAGCTAGATAAAACAAACTAATATCCTAATAACTTCAGTTCTTTTTATCTGATATGTCATGCCCAATTATCAACAAATAATTATAAGACATACTAAAGGGTAAAACACACAGTCTTAAAAGACAAAACAAACATCAGGATCAGACTCAGATATGACAGAGATTATAGATAACTTTAGAATTATCAAATAGGAAATTTTAAGTAACTATGATTAATATGCTAAGGGCATTAATGGAAAAAATAGACAAAGCGCAAGAACAAATGGGTAATGTTAGTAAAGAGATGGAAACTCTAGGACAGAAGCTGTAAATCAAAAACACTGTAACAGAAATGAAGAGTGCCTTTGATGGCCGCATCAGTGAAATGAAGAATGAAGAAGGAATTATTGAGCTTGAAGATGTGTCAATAGAAACCCCTCATACTGAAAATCAATGAGAAAAAAAGAAAGGAAGGAACAGATTACCTAAGAACTGTGGGACTATTAAAAAAGGCATAACATACATATAATGGGAATACCAGGAGAAGAAAGAGTGTGGAAGAAATATCTGAATTAATAATGGCTGAGAGATTTTTCAAACTGAAAGACAGGCACCAAACTCCAGATCCAGGAAGCTCAGAGAACCACAGGGTAAATGCAAAAACCCTACAGGTAAGCATATCATATTCAGACTGCAGAAAATCAAAGACAAAGAGAAAATCTTGAAAGAAGTCAGAGGAAAAGAATATCATATAAGCAAATAATATAATAATAAATTTTAATGGGGACACCCAAACTCAACAGAGGGATTTACATGACCCAGAAAAGTTGTTATATTAATGGTTATGGTTTATTACAGTGAAAGTATAGGGATTAAAATCAGCAAAGGAAAAAGTCACACAGGACAGAGTCCAAGAGAAACCAATACAAACTTCCAGATGGGAAAAGTTTTCAATTAGCAATAATCGCGCCTCGGATAAACCTCATTGGCTACGATACTGCCACTGCGCAAAGCTACAAACTTCCAGATGTTTACTCCCAGTGGAGTGGGACACTTCTTGATTCTCTCAGAAATGATGTGTGACATGTGTGAAGTATTGCCTACCAGGGAAGCTCACCCAAGGGTTAGTATCTAGAATTGTTATGAAGCACTCACATGACTGACCTTAGCTACTCAGTTTTCAGTTCCCTCCAGAGGTCAAGCTGATACAGCGTAGACCAGGGTCCCAGGTAAAAAATAAATTAATTAATTAAATAAATTTAAAAAAAAAACAGAGCCTAAATCACATTGTTAGTATAAATTTTCTGGCCTGGCCCAAGACCCCAAGTATACAAATACACTCTTATCAGGTAGGATATCCCAAGGGCTTAGAGATTAACTCTCCGGTGATAGTCAAGGATCAGTCCTAAAGACCTTTGGCATGTATGAGGTTTGGACAACCCAGGACTGATGAGTTAACCCTTTACTACACAAGAAGCCACAGAGGAAACAATTGCCTAAATAGGAAGAAACTCACCATATAGTATTGGAATTGGGCACAGAACTCCTTGGTTCTGTGTGCTCCCTTCCCATTCAGGCAATATGCCCCCAGTAGAATATATACTAGAATATGGTCAGTCAAGCAGGAACAGCATCAGTGTTCCTCTCATCCTTGATGAAGAGTCCATCAGTGGGAAGAAAACTTCACAGAAGCTTCAAAGCCCAGGCAAGGTGTTGAGTAGAACACAAGATTACTGCTCTAAGAAGACAATGTGATATAGAGAAGGGAACTACAGTCTGAGAATGTGGATATCTGATTCTATGTCATTTTGTCTCACTGGCTTCAGAGTGCTTATCTAGAATATTTTCCTACTTAGTGGTGGGAAGCAATATTGTCATACTAGGTTAAGAGTGTAAGCCAGGGCAGGCTTAATGGCAAACATCCTGTGTAGCCACCCAGAACCCTATACTCAAAAAAGCCCTGAACTTGGTTTCATGCTCTACAGCTAACATCTTAAAATTCCTAACAATTTTTAAACAGGAGCCCCACATTTTTGCTTTTCACAGGGCTACACAAATTATGGAGCCTGTGTTGGTGCCAGGTCTAGAGTAGGCCTATGGGTTCAGATCCCCATTTATCACCTTTTAGGAATATGACCCAAGGCATTTATCTAACCCATTTTCTGTTCTGTAAACTGAGGATGAAACAGGTTGTAATGAGAATTAAAGAAGATAATAATGGAAAGAAACAGCATTGTAGTACACATGGATAGTCCATAAGTGGAACTTATTCTCAACATAAGAGTATATTAGGTGCTCTCATTGTATAGAGTTTATAGAGTATAGCAAAATATATTATACATTATTTTATATTATGATTATAACAAAACTAGTGGCTTAAAACAACATTTATCAGCTCACAGTTACTATGAGTCAGAAATCCAGTGCAGTTTAGCTGGGTCCTCTGGCTCAGTCTCTCACCAAATTGCAGTCAAGGTGTTACCCGAAACTAGTCCTCTCAAGGCTCAAATGGGAAAGAATCTGCTTCCAAGTTCACTCATGTGGCTATTGGCAGAATACAGTTCCTACTGGATTATTGGAAAGGGGGCCACAATTCCTTGCTGGATGCTAGCCATCCAGCAGATATCTTCTGTTCCTTGCCAACTGGGCCTCTCCACAAGGCAACTCTCAATTTGATAGCTTGCTTCCATCAGAACAAGCAAGCAAGCAAAGCCAGAGAGATTGAGCAAGACAGAAGCAATAGTCTTTTGAAGCCTAATAGGAAAAATGACATATCATCACTTTTGCCATATTTGATTTATTAAAAGCAAGTCACAAGGTCCATCCCACACTCAAGGAGAAGGAATTATACAAGGGTATTGTCAGGAACTGAACTGAGTCATCCTAAAATTTGGTCCTAATTCTCATTAGAATGTGACTGTATTAAGAGACTGAACCTTTAGAGAGGTATTAAGGTTAAGAGATATGGGCAGGGCCCTAATCCAATAGGACTAGTATTCTTATAAGAAGAGGAAAAAACACTGGGGACATGTGAGCTGAGGATAGTGATTATGAAAACACTGAGAAGACAGCCATCTACAAGGCAAGAAAGACCATAGGAGAAACAAAGCCTGTCAAGACCTTGATCTTGGACTGTTAGCTTCCAGAACTGTGAGAAAATACATTTTTGTGTTTGAGTCACCCAGTCTGGTATTTTGTTATGGCAGCCTTAAGCAAACTAATATAGGTATGAATACCATGAGGCCGGGATCATTGGAAGCCATTTCAGAAGCTGCCACAGATGATACTGAACTAGTGTATAGTCAAAGCTCTTTTATGCAATAATCTTTTAGGAGAATCCTCCACTTCTGTAGAAAACAACACATTTGACATTCTCCAATATGCAATAGTAGCCTGACAGCCAATAAAACAATCTTAACCTGTACTCTGGAAACTGTAAGCTCTGTGATTTACACAAGTCATTTGTAGAGATGTCAATTGCTAGAATTAACATTCTTAAACATTCAGAACTTCAGTCTCAGAGAACAGAATATTAAAAAGACATTTAGCTTCCCCCCCGCCATGTGTCCTGATTTGTTATAGTTCAAAAAGTCGTTTTGAGATCAGACCTATTTCATTTGCCATCATTCTTAGATATGCATACCCTAGGCATTCTCTCACCTAATCAGAAAGCAAAACCACAGTAATATGCTTTCTTCCAGCTGAGATTTTTAAAAAGGACTGATATATGCTGATTTCCTACAGCTAGTCTTTCAGAGAGGAGTCTTGCTCTGTAAGAAAAAGAAATTAACAGTTCTATGGAAACCTTTTCAAGGAAAATAACTTGTGGGAGTTCTCTTCAATGCATTTTAAAATTCTAATAATCCAGCTACCCACCCACATCAACACTGTTAATTAGAGCCTCTTTTTAGAAAGGAAGTATAACAAAAAAAAAAAAAATCAAAAGAAAAATAAGATTAAGCCAAGCATATGCACCAATTCCACCTCTCACTAACAACTATATCAATTGAAAAATTAATTTGTCTTAGACTTTTGGTTCCAGCCTTGACAGAATGGCTGGTATTAGACTTACCCTTCCTGACATAAAATAGACACAATATATAAAATAACTATCTTCAGGATTGGACAGCAACCAAAACAGAGGATGAAAGAATGAAATGATGTGAACTTTACATTCATCCTGCCTGGGAAGTTGAATACAAGAATAAAGTTACATTCTCATCAGGCAAGGAAACAGAGACTGGAGTTTGAGACTGCCACAGTGGCTGGGATTTGGAGGTCAGGTGATGGAGATGAGTGAAATACACAGGAGAAAATTCCAGAGGAGGAATTCCTAAAATATTACAGAAATCTCATGTCCTTGGTCCCAAGCTGTGCGACCACAGGGTGAGACTCCAGAGGCCTAGCACAGAATAACTGCTGAGAGCCGGAAGAACTGAGCAGAAATTTCAGAGCCTGCACGGTTCTGGGAAGATGACAGAGTTCAAATCCAACCAGAGTAGAGTGATATTGGTTTCTAGACTTTCAGATAAGTTACAAAGAAAGGTCATGCCCTAGAAATATAGATCATGCTCTAGGAGGAACGGCTATACCCTAGGAATAAGGCCAAAACTGAAATAACCCCCCTTAACAGTCTAAATCCAATCTTCATCAAAATTTAAGTGAACTGCCACTAATTTTACTGGCCACTAGAACAAAATTCAACACTTTTTAGAGGAAGTGAACATAATCTGAACTTCTACAAAGTAACATCCATAATAACTACCATGAAAAAAAATTTACCAGGTGAGAATTGTCAAGGTGAACTTACTAATAGCAAAGAGCTAGAAAAAGGTAGAGAGATGATCCGGACATTGTTGTTAGCAGAGAAGACTTCAAAATAACTATAATGAATATGTTAAAATTGAAGTAAAGACTGACAATGAGGATGACAAGACGGAGTACATCAACAGAGAATTAGAAGGAGTGTACCCATTAGTAGGGACTTAGGGGAGGAGAAACAGAAGGAGAGGGAGAGAGAGAATCTTAAGCAGGCTCCACACCCAACACAGACCCTACCCAGGGCTCAATCTCAAGATTCTGAGATCACTACCTGAGCCAAAACAAGAATCAGATGCTGAACTGACTGAGCCACCCTGGCATCCCTAGAATATTTTTTAAAGAAACCAAGTAGACATCCAGTAATTGCAAAATAAAGTATCAGAAGTTAAGAATTTATCAGATGGGTTAGCAGCACAACAGAAAACACAATTAATGGATTTGAAAACAGGTCAATAAAACATACCACACTGAAACAGAGAAAAGAGTAATAGAAAAAAAAAGTCATCTTAAATCCATTATTGGGAAATACTCTTTTATTTACCTTTCTTTTTCTTATCCCTTCTCCCAAATCAGTTACTCTCCTATTAAAACAAAAAGTAGGGTTAGGAATGGGATTTAAAATAATACTCACCTACTAAGAAATATATAACATAATAATTAAGAATTAGTCTTGGGGGGGACTTGAGTGGCTAGTTGGTTAAGCATCTGCCTTCAGGTCATGAACTTGGGGTCCTAGAATTGAGCCCTGTGTCAGGCTCCCTGTTCAGTGGGGAGTTTACTTCTCCTTCTCCCTCTGCCCCAACCCTCCTCGAATTCATGTTCTCTCTCAATCTGCTCTCTCCCTCTCAAATAAAATAAATAAAATTGTTTTAAAAAAATTAGCCTTGGTTCTGCACAGCAAAGGAAACTATCAACAAAACGACAAGGCAACCTATGGAATGGGAGAAGATATTTGCAAATGACATATCTGATAAAAGGTTAGTAGCCAAAATCTATAAAGAACTGATACAACTCAACACCCAAAGAACAAATAATCCAATTAAAAAATGGGCAAAGACATGAACAGATATTTATCCAAAGAAGACATAGAGATGGAAAACAGACACATGAAAAGAGGCTCAACATCATCCATCATCAGGGAAATGCGAATGAAAACTACAATGAGATAACACCAGTCAGAATGACTAAAATAAAAAATACAAAAGACAAACATTAGCAAGGATATGGAGAACCTTCCATATCCTTCCCTTCCATAAGAAGGGAACCTTTTTACACTGCTGGTGGGAAGGCAAACTGGTACAGCCACCATGGAAAACAGTATGGAGGTTCCTTAAAAAATTAAAAACAGAACTACCCTACAATCTAGTAGTTCCACTATTGGGTAGTTATTAAAAAAATACAAAAACATAAATGCAAAGGGATATATGTACCCCTATATTTATTGCAGCATTATTTACAATACCCAAACTATGCAAGCAGACCAAATACCCATGGATAGCAAAATGGATAAAGAAGATATGGCACATGTAAATGGACTATTATTCAGCCATAAAAAAGAATGAAATCTTGCCATTTGCAACAACATGAATAGAGCCACTGAGTATAATGCTAAGCAAAATAAGTCAGTCAGAGAAAGACAAATACTATGCATTTCATGAACAGTTTTACTCTATTTCTAACAAAACACTTGTCTTTTTAAGTTTGTAACAGATAATAGCTCTCCATCACCTATCAGAAAACATCCAGACTCTTTCTTCTGCCATTCCCCATTTTCTGCTTCCATCTAACTCACCCACATGTCTCTAACTACAGACCCCTACATATACTTCTCCTCACATTAGCACTGCACGTGGGTCTTGGATATACTCCACTGAAAAAATGTATTCAGTGATGAATCTTTACAGAAACTCTTCTCCAATCCTTGGTCCCAAGCTGTATGAGCACAGAGTCAGACTCCCAGAGACCCAACACAGAACAGTTGCTGGAACACCAGAGAACTGAGCTAAGCAAAGATTTCAGAGACTACACAAAAATGGATTTCAGTAGGCTTTATTCCATACCACATCTACTTCTTTGCCTACCAAAGATTAAGACCTCATTAATGTTAGGTTATGCCATGCATAATGTTAGGTGTTAGGGATATATATAGCAGTAAAGAAATTGACTAGGTCCTGGCCCTTACAGTGAGAAATCTAAGCAAATGGGTAGGGTTGGGATAGAGATAAGAAATAGTGAAAGAATTAATGAATGGGCATTTGTTGAGGCCCAAAGGAAAAAGACAGTATGATGCCCACAAGAAACTAATCAGATTCTTTTGAAATTTATACTAAAACTTCTTACTTCACTGTGCCCGTACTTTGTCTAGTTGATCCTATCTATGTTAGATAATCTATTTGATCTTATCTCCTCCCTGGAACCAGAAGTCAAGGTAGTAAAGATCATAACTTCATTATGGTGAAGTAAAATGAGAAACCGTCTTAGTTATTAATTAAAAATGGAAAAAATATAGAAATGTAAACCAAATATAGCAAAGTTTGGGAAAACGTTTTTTTCTAATCTCAAGATAGAAAAAGACTATTATAAGTATGGTATAAAATTTTTAAGGCATTTTAAAAAGTCAATAATCTGATTTGTAAAATTCAAAAGCTTCTGTTTGACAAGAATGATCACAAGCAAATTCAAATGACAAACTGGGGAATATCTACAACTCATATCACAGATACAAATAAATTCCCTAAAATATAAAGTGCCTATAAATCAATATGGAAAAGATCAATACTCCATCAGGAAAATGGACTAAAGGAAACACAAATGGTCCTTAAATATATGAAAATATGTTCTATCCCATTCATAAGAAAAATGATATTTAAAACTACAAAACATCATATTTCATCTGCTTAGAAAGACCAGGAAATCTGATGACACATGAGTCAGTGAAAGTGTGGAAAAACAGGGGTTTTTCATTAAAGTCTTCAGAGACCTAGACTCCTAATGGTACACACTGCCATTCCTTAGGGCCTGGCCTTTATCTTCATGGCCCAGAGTAACTAACTGTAAGCCTGTCATTTCATATCCATTCCAGGAAACATACTTCCCTAAGGAGACTTCTCAGAAGTACCACACAACACTTCTGCTTACATCTCACTGATCAAACTATTAGTTATGGAGTCACAACTAACTGCAAAGAAGTTTGAGACACTTTTATCTTGTTTGCAATGAGCAGCTAAATGTGACAATTTGAAACAGAAAATAAATTTTTGATAAATTAACATTCTCTGAAGTGTCTATTTCTTTGCTGACCAAATATTTATATGTACTAATGCTCATATATAACTCACAGTAAATCCTCTCCCAAGGAAATAATTCCCAAGTCTCATCTAGACATTGCATCCAGGTCAAAGTTCAGAAAGTCTAGGAAACGTGTACTTCCCATCTGCTCCAAATGGCTCTCCATGGTGCAGCAATCTGTTTTTTTTTTTTGTTTTTTTTTAAGATTTTATTTATTTATTCATTAGAGACACAGAGAAAGAGAGGCAGAGACACTGGCAGAGGGAGAAGCAGGCTCCATGCAGGAAGCCCGACATGGCACTCGATCCCAGGTCTCCAGGATCAGGCCCTGGGCTGAAGGCAGCGCTAAACCACTGAGCCACCTGGGCTGCCTCATGGTCCAGCAATCTAAGAAAACTTTAAGTCAAGTTAACTTGCTCCAATTTACTAATATACAAAAAGATGGCATAGGAGAAACATAACCAAATTAAAATTATGATTCAGAAAAAGGGAGAAAGGAAAATCTGCTGTGGTCACTGGTCTGCAGCAATATGAAATTCCATGAGGCAGAAATAGAAACTTCTTTTCCTGGAAGTTTCTGGGGGCCTTCAATTCTGCTTTCTAGGACACTCCTTCTGGAGCCTCTAGTATTGCTTCCTGGGAGCTTCCTTCTAGTCTCTGGTCTCACCCTCAATATGCCTTAGGGAACCCCGGGGAGCTGCTGACATTTCATGGCTTATATCCTGTTAGTAGCACAAGTCTCAGTTTTCTTCAGGAGAAAAATGTCTTTTCCTGTTTCCATAATCTTTTCCTTACTTCCCTCTTCTGGACTATCCTTGACACAATAGGAAAGAAAATGCTACAATACCTTTCTTTTTTATCATTCTAGTTTTGAGTAAAACTCTGATTTTACCTTTTAATATATTTGCTTCTTACAGGAAGAAGAAAACATCAATTCAAACTTCTCTATTACAATTCATCTGTCAATCTCAAAAAACCTTAATACATTTTACTCAAAAACCTTTGTTGAGCACCTACCACATGTGATATACTAAGGATCCCAGGTCCAAGGAGATCCTGGTCCCCATCTTGGTGTGGTAGTTACAGGGTATATAATTGACACCACTTATCAAAAATATACATTTAAGATCTTTTTAATTGTATGTAAAACATACCTCAATAGAAATGGAGTCATTCAAGGAAAGATAATACAATGTTTAAGGTTTATTGTAGTATACATAGTAATTTCAAATAAGTTAAATTTAGAATGTGAATGTGACTACTCCATGTGCTGTTGTGTACCCGCGGGATATTGGGTAAAGTGTATGGGCCCTCTGTGGAACTTGAAATGTTAACATTTTGTAGATGTTGTAATTGTCTATTGTATCATCTCATCAGTTGCAAAAATTATTTTTAAATGTGCCATGTTATCAGTACTAGGATCATAAGTTTTTAGTTAGCAACTCTAGGTTCTAATGTGATTTAGGGGAAATGACCCAAGCCTGTTTCATCTGCAAAACAGAAAGAATGCCCTACTTGACAGGATTATTGTGGCGACTGAATAAGTGCCAAGTCATAGCCAACACTCCCTTTCCCATGTTAACCTCCTTCCAACATCTTTTGTTTTTGTTTTTTTTTTTTTTTTTCCTCCTTCCAACATCTTTTGATGTCAAGTCCTTGGCCAGCACTATGTTACTAATTCTGGGTAACAGAAAAATACTGACTAGTCCTTTACAACGATCCATATTATGTAAGTTTCCAGTTCTCAAAGCATTTTAACTTAATACATACAATCCTACAATTCTTTCATTATTCTTTTGAGTATATACCATTACTAGGACCTGTGCTAGCCTCTAAAGCTACAAATACAGTTCTGCATTTATGAAGTTTACATTCTAGGAGTGAGAGCCAAGATTATTTACATGCACACAGATGGGTTAAAAGTTCTCCAAAAAAAGTGAGATGAAAATAAGGAAGTGATGGGGAAACAGACAAGTGTAGAGTTTGCTATTTTACAAACTCTCTTCTGAAAGAAGCCCTCTCTGTCAAAGTTACATCTGGGCAGAGATTAAAGAGAGGAAGCCAGGCATGCGGACATCTGGGAGAAGAGTTCCAGCAGAGAGAAGAGCAACTCAGACACTAAAGTTAAGTACACGTCTGGCCTTACTGAGGAACGAGAAGAGATCAAAACAGCAAGAGTGGAAGTGAACATGGAGGGAAGAATCCTAGGCAATGAAGAGATCAAAGATGTGTGAGACCAGATTACAGTCTTATAGGTCACAGGAAGTAAAAATTCAGAATTTATTCCCAGTGATAGGAAGCCACTGGAAAGTTCTGATGGGGTGTGATTTTAAAAGGATCACGCTAGGGCATCTGGGTAGCTCAGTCATTAAAGTGTCCGACTCTTGATATCAGCTTGGGTCTTGATCTCAGGGTTGTGAGTTCAAGCCCTGTGTTGGGCTCCATGCTGGGCGTGGAGCTTACATAAAGTATAAAAAAATAAAGTGTTTAATTAAAATGAGAGGGTCACTGTGGATATTATGTAGAAAAGACTTTAAATGTATAGGAGAAGGAGGAAGGCTTCTTTGAGTCTAGGGCATCAGCTCTCAAACCTGAATTGTGTCAGTCTTCCAGAAGACTTGCTAAAACATACTGAACACACAAAAAGGCGTACACAACTGTAGCAGCTTTATTCCTAAAAGCTAAAAACTGCGAACACAGATGTCCTCCATGTACATCCATGGAATACTACTCAGCAATAAAAAGGAATAAGGTGACACACACAACCTAAGTGACTCTACAAATAAATAGGCGAAGTGAAAAAAGCCAATCTCAAAAGGTTATTTATTAATTCCATGCATATAACTTTCTTGCAATGACAAAGTTAAAGAAATGGACAACAGAGTACTAGTTGCCAGGGGCTAGGGATGGGGGTGGGGTGTGGGTGAGGAGGGTTGGCTACCAAAGGGCAACATGAGGCATCCACAGAGTGATGGAAAAATTGACTCACCAATAATCAATACCCTGATACTGCACTGATAATTTTACAAGTCATCATTGAGGGAAACTAGGTAAAGGTACACAGATCTTTCTGTAACATTTCTTACACTGCATGCAACTCCAGGACCATCTGGAAATACTAAGTTAATTCAAAATAACAGTTGAAGTAATTAAATCATAGAAACCACTAGGCCTCACCGTTTCCAGACATGAAAACATACAACAAGTTTCTAGGTGATGCTAGTCTGGCAACAGCTATGAGAAGCAATTTAGAAAATAACACCTTGGGGCAAGTCTTATTCCTATTTTGTAGAAGAAACTGAAGCCTCAAGATTAAGTGAATTCACCAAAGGCTAGAAACTGAGTGGCAGAACCAGACCTTAAACCAGATCCTATCAGGTCAGTACTTTTGCCTGAGCAAATCAAGATCAGGAATAATCTTAATTATAAGGACTCTCCAGTGTCTAGCACAGAAGAAAACAATGCTTCTTGAGTAGGACTGCACTGCTTTAAAAACGAAAATTCAATAAAACATAGCTTAATTGTAAACATCTCACAAACTTTAAGATACACACATGCAAGTGTGTACTAGTCTTAGCTCTTACCTACGCTTTGAACAAGTGCTTAAACTCTTGTCCCTTAGCTTCCTCAGATGGGAGATCAAGGAACTGGTCTCTTCCTACCCAACTCTGGATTTCTCACTGTAAAATCTCCTGGGTTTTTAAAGACAGCTCCAAATGAACTCTCAATGAACACAAAACCAGTTGTTTGCTATCCATGGTAGTATTTTATCAAAATGGGTATCTGACAGTTTTTATTTCTCAATCTCAATTTCTGAAAATCCTGAGCAAAAAAGAGAAGTTAATGTGCACCACAATTCTAAGGAAACAGAAGTTCACAAACAACACTAAAATTTAGCCATGGGGGGTGGGGGGTAGGGTGAGGGGGCACATTCTTAAGCTAGTTTATGGAATTTAAAAACTGCTAAGAGTTTTTAGGAAAATCATTAAGTGCCTAGATTCATAGAGATGTTGAAGCAATTACATCAAGTGCTTGCCAAAAATGACTTTCCTGCAGTTAGCTCTCTGGAATTCCACTTTAAAATCTCCTTATGCAATAAGCCTCAATAGTCTCCTACGTCTCCATGGTAAAGTTAACAAAACTTGAGGAAATAGGCTTAAATAGCTGAAGGGTTTTACATCAGAAATAAGGAAGAATTTTTGGGAATGATAGCCCTGTCACCTGAGATTACATTCATGATCATTCTCTAATTAAATACCGCCTGTTTAAAACATTCGAGTCAACAGGCTCCTCCCAAATCCTATCATATCTGGTTTCAGGCCTACTTTCCTACATGAATTACAATTCTCAAAACTAAATAAATAGAGCTATTTTGTTAGATTTACGGAAAAAGCTAAATAAAAATAGGCTTCAAATACAGTTAATGGTCCAGGAAACCAGTACTGAAAACTAATTCCCATTAACTGCTTTAGTAGAAAGTGCTACTATTCTATGTAACTATCCATGGCTCTTGCCCAGACAGGTCTAATTTCCAAACAGCAGTGAGGGAAATCTTAGACGTATTTAACTGACAAATAAATCAGACCCACAACTCCCCAAAGCCATTCCCATCTCTACCAACAGAGCCAGAGAGAATCCATTTCTTTCAGTTAACAACTTTACTCCAGGGACATGCAGGAAGTAAGGGCCAGCTCACCAAACTGAGAACCGTCTATATTCTTACTACCTTAGAAAATCCCAGAGGTTATTAATTCAATGCAAAAGGAAAATGGAATCTACATGTTAAGTGAATGGCCAGGAATTAACTTGAAAGTTCTATTTTTTAGGGTAGCATCTAGGCATATATATAAATTCACTGTTTTGAAAAAGACAAAAGGCTAAATTTTTACCTAATAGTCCATTATGTTTCATTCAAAAAGGACTCAAGACATAACATTGTTAAAAACATTTATTTTGATACAGTCTATGATAAATAAGTCAGTAGAAGTTCCACTCTTGCCACAGATTCATCTGAGAAGAGCCCTGTGCCATTCAACTGGTGAATGTCTGAACGGTGTCCCATCTCTTATCCCAGCCAGAGCGCACACCTTCCATGTTGTTCCTGTCCATTGATTGCTTCCAAATCCAGGTGACCTTTATCCCCAAAGTAAGCTAAAATGTTTGTGAAGAGGAGAAATAAATTAAACCCCAAAGTAAAAGCTTAAACGGTTTAAGAATTAGAAGATTATATACATTTACATTTGTGTTTACTCATCTATCAAATTCAGAGATACTAGGCAAGGATTGATCTCATTGAGCAAATAAAGAAAGATATATACTTAAATACAGGTTTGTTACTTTTGAGTGTGATTACCTATTATAAACACAAAGGAAAATGTAAGTTGAGGTCTGTCAAAAGATAAATGACTAATGATTTTCATTAACATGAAGGACTGATGAATCCACAATATAAAACTCCATCATTATTAAATACCACATCAGTAAAGCTGAAAATAACATTTACTGAATGCTTCTATGGGTCAGTACTGTGTAGGAAGTTCCCAACTCTTCCAACCTTTATTTTAACTACAGGGAAACCATGGCTTTGAGATGGTTACCTATCTTAAGTGGCAGAGTGGGATGTAACCCAGGTGCTTTTTTTTTTTTTTTTTTTTAAGTAGGGTCCACACCCAGCATGGAGCCCAATAAGGGGCTTGAACTCATGACCCTGAGATCAGGGTCCTGAGATTAGATCAAGAGTGGGATGCTTAACCGACTGAGGCACCCAGGCACCCCTGACCCAGGTGCTCTTAACCATTACAACAAACATCCCAGGAGCAATTACTAGCCTTAATTTCAGCCTCAAATAAATCTTACTTCAAACATTCTGGCCAAATTCCTAAACCATATCCTAACTAACACGACTCTGGAGGAAGACTAGAGGTGTTTTATTTCTAAGTCTTGCTGATTAAAAATGTGGTTGCTAGTAATATGACATGTAAAATAAAACTGCATTACAAAATAACTTGAATATTCTATGAAGTTTTTTTTTTTAAGTATTTCCCTTTGCCTAGGAAAAAGCCAAACACTCATCTATTTCTAATTCTCAAAAGTATATTAAAATCTTCCATTAAACCTCAAATATTTGTGCATATGGTTGATATAAAAATGAACTTTTCATCTATGAAAGTCTCCTTCTCAGTGGTAATGAGCATTCAAAATAAAGAAAACAGATCTTCCTTGGCCTTACATAGACAATGGGAACAATGATTCTCTTAGTTAACCTCAGTGTTCATGTATTTTGTCTAAATAATGTTTTACTAATTACTCCTCCATGTTTGTTAAAGTATTGCATTTTGTGTATGGAGTCATTTCAACCAACATTTGCTGACCACATAGAAGGTGCCATCTGGGTGAAAGAGGACAGACACTAAGACCAATGTGGTTCTAACTCCTAGGAACCCAACAATTTAGCAAGGGAAGCAGACAAGTAAATCATGAGCTAATATTTAGATAAGTATTATACAAATAAATTTATGCACAAACAACAAACTTGACATTAATGAATAATAAATTCTATATTAATAAAACATTTATATTAATAGTAATCCTAGCAGATATGTCCTAGCAGTTTTGTCCCTTTCAGGGTCCAGTACAGGTAAGCCAGGAAGGCCTCTCCAGTCAGTTTCCACAACACAAGCAGCATGGTATATGAAATTCTAAAACTGAACAACCCTTTCCAGGCACTCTATCAATTCTCCCCTAAATCTCAAATACCACTGGAAGAAAACTAGAAGATGCCCCTAATAACGGAAAAGAATGAAAAAGCACACCAGAGAGGACAGAGCACTACTAATAAGGTGTATGGTGAAGAAATGAAAACGCAGGGGGTGGCTTCTCCATCCAGAATGCAACTTTGAAGGGTCAACTCTTCGTGGGATAACTGAAGCCAAAAAAAGGTACAATAAAAAGTCACATTCTAGTCCTACCTCTGGATCCTCAGCCACCTGGGGCACAAAAATGCTATTTCCCATCTTGCAGATCCTATCTAAAAGTCCTACCAGAAGATGCAATGTGATATTAATTCCTGTCCAAAAAAACACCAAGAGGTCAGAGGCAATTAATTAAGTTAATCCAACTCTTTCTTGTTGGCAGCTACTTTAGGTGCTTACAGGACAAAATGTAATGTAAATCAACAACAAGCATAAGTAAGGCAGAGAATGATGCACACAAACAAGTATTCAGAGAGTTTTCAGCTAGAAGGGGGAAAAGATTTAAGGAAGTGATGACATTTGAGATTGGGCTTTTCTAGACATAGGTTTTCACCAACCTATGGAAACAAGAGAAAGAGCATTCCAGGTTAAGGGAGCACAAGCATTGGGATAAAGGCATGAAAATACGTGGTTTATTCTGCGGCAGCATGCAGTATATGGTAGCTGGAACAAGTTCTCACAGAAGAAAGAAGTGAGGTAAAGAAGATGACACAGAAAAGATTAAAAATTAGCAGTTAATTGTTCACTTGCCAAATACTCATAACACTTTATATACAATATTTTTATTCAATCCTCATGAATACTTTATGAAGTGAATATTATACCCAACTTACAAAAAAGGAAACTTCACTCCAGAAAGGCTAATGGCCTCTTGGGAAAAGGTATTAGATGATAATTTCCAGTACCTGGAAAATGTTCACATTACTTGACCAGGTAGTCCCTTCTCTGATGTTTCCTAAGGTAAGAAATCCCTATGAAAAGAACTGCTCTCAGGTCATCTGGCTAGTAAATAGCAGATACATTACCTCAAGTCCCCATTTTACAGTTCAAAAGGGAGAGGCTAAGAAAAAGAAACATAGTGGAGATCTCTGAAAGCAGTTTTAAGAAGCCACACCACAAATGGTTAAAGGGAGAGGAAAGTGAAGAAAAGCAGCAGCAAATTACTAAAGAATGTTATCAGGGAAAAAGAGAGTAACTACAGAAATGAACAAATTGAGGGGCTCCTGGCTGGCTCAGTCATTACAGCATGTGATTCTTAATCTCAGGGTTTTAAGTTCAAGCCCCACATTGGGTGTAGATATTACTTAAAAACAAAATCTTAGAAATGGACAAGTCGAGGGCACATACACTAGAAACTTATAAGAAAAACCCCTTCCTCTGATAAAGGAGAGGTCAGAGCGGGTGAAGGAAAATTCCTATCAGATGCCACCACGATAAGAAAAGAGGTAAGATTATCTGGGAAAGCCCACAGGACCCAGTGGAAAGAGTGTAGACTTTGGAGACAGATATACTTCACCACCTATCAATTAGGTGACCTGCTCTGAAGTACTGAAGTGACAACTAGAGATACTGTATATAAAGCACCTAAAACAGTTAACTATGAAAAGTACCTGTTATAAGTATTACTATTACTTTCTGCCCATTCTAGAAAAAAAAAGTGGCTTAGAGTAGGAATCTGAAGAAACAGAAAACCTAGAAGAGCCAATGCAAAGTCTATTAGGGCAATCCAAAAGAAAGATCTGTAAGACAGAGGGTCAAGATGAAATCACATAGCACCTGTACAGGTCCTGGTCACCAACGTGACATAAATATCAGTCTTTCCTACAAAGCAAACCTGCCTGTTTCTGATTATATATATGTATGTACATATAGACACATATACATACAGCTTTCACAAGTATACATATATACATACACTTGTGAGTACATGAATATGTATGGTGTGTGTGTAAAATTTTCACAAGTGCTTATCCAACACTGTCAAGACTGTTTCTGAGAAAGAAATCTGACAATGCATTTTCAGAGTCATAAATGTTTATATACTTTGACTTACTATACCCATGAGAATTTATAAGGAAATAAATCAAAACCTATAAAATCTATCTAAATATCCATTGTACTGTTATGTAAACTGAAAAACTGAAAAACCTAAGTGATCAACAAAAGTTAAAAACATGGGATACCAACTGTAGTTTTAGGTGAAGAAAACAAAATCCTACATATTCTTGTTAGAATGATCTAAAAGACTGTACTTATCTGAATGAGAAAACAGAACTATGGATAATTAAAGAGTTCATTCACCTCTCAAAATGGTAGGATGATTAGTTTTTTCTTGTAAATATGTTTCATTACAGTTACAATGTGGTAGAGTAAGTACAAAGTAGGAAGGAGATAGAAAGCAATTAACCTAATAACAAAAGCTAAACTGTTCTGCAAACTGCTGCAGTTTCCCAACAGCCCAAAACTATACTGACTAGTACAGCCCCATTACAATGCCTACAACTATGATTCTTGCTTCCCAGTGATCTAATAATTGAACTAATTTACTAAGTACTAATAAATGAGTATTTGCCCTGAAATATTTCTTTGTAAGAGCAGTACCTCAAAACAGTCGGTTCGGGCATTCCAGGGTCTGCACCTCTCTTGAATCCTGGGGTAGAGGGGGAAGGAGAGAGAAACAGAATAAATTATAACTTAAAAACCCTAGCAGACAAAACATTTATAATCGTTTCTCTTCAACCTACAGTAGCTAGAATGATCTACTAAATCTAAATTTACCTGTGTGCTACAGAACAGTCTTGTTTTGTTTTTTTTTTAAGATTTTATTTATTTATTCATGAGCAGCACACAGAGAAAGCCACAGACACAGGCAGAGGGAGAAGCAGGCTCTGCAGGGAGCCCGACGTGGGACTCGATCCCAGGACCCCAGGATCACACCCTGGGCCGAAGGCAGATACTCAGCCGCTGAGCCACCCAGACATCCCTAGTCTTGAATTTTAACTAGAGTATGAGATTATGTCCAGGACTAATCAGTAGGGAGGACGAATAACCTTATTCTTATATAATTGTGTATATATTAGCACCATAGCCCAGAGCATACACTTTCATTCTTAGTCATTACCCAGAAAAAAGATGACATAGCTACCAAACTATACTGGATATAAAAACTACAAAGAGCAAAAAAGACTTTTTTAAAACTACACTTTTAATAAACAATTGAGGATACCTTATTTTATACCCCACAAACCCCTTTTTATAAAGCAACAAACGTTGGAAGAAAAAAAGAGTGGGAAAACCAAATTATTGTTTAAAAACCTAATTAAGCCAACACATTTATTACAAGTATGATCATATAAACCTTTTGCCATTTAAAATATATTTACTAATTAACTGGATAACATATGCTAATTTGCTGACTGATCAAAATTAGAGTGCATCAAGAACTGTGGGGGTATGAATTTTTACCCCATTTTCAAGACAACAAATTAGCCTGCCAGTTTCACAGATGCTGGTAGAAGACACAAAATCCTGAGTCAGAAACAAGGGAGAGTTTATTACTCCCAGCAGTAACTATAGTTAAAATGTCATCATTTTTCGATAAAACTTGAGTTTAAGGAACCAGTCTGTTGTAATGGGCAGTGACCACTGTCTCCCCATTGCTCTAAAAGGAGATACTATTTTCCTTTTTTTTTTTTTTTTTTTTGAGATACTATTTTCCAAGGCTGTTCACTCCACAAACATCCTTAAGAATATGGAACAAAGGGTGGTAAGAACCTCTGCCTCTTTTCTACAAGATTTGTAGAAATTTAAGACACCATGAAAAATTATCTTCCAGCAGGTGATTCACTAAAATCTTTGTGTTGGTCAGTTTCCAACAGATTCTTTATCATGTCACTGTCTGTTCTACTTTACAGCACTTTATGCCCGTGTACTCCCTGAAGCCCTAAAAGTTATATATAAATCTAAATTACACAAGAAATTCAATCTGCAGTTTTTAAGTTTTTGTGAGAGTGTAGATGGAGAAGAAAAAGAAACTACCTGGGAACTAGGTTAGAAATGAAATTAAATTTCTAGGATGTGAGAAGAAAAAGACAATGATTAACAAGGAAAAAGTACTGAAAAGACAGTTCTAACATTACGGTCAACTGGAGTGGAAGCTAGGTTGAAAATCACGGTAATGGCAGTCCTAAGAACGAGAATACAGCCAGTGTGCACAAAAAGAAAAATAAACTCTAGGGTAGGAAAACCAAACAAACAAACAAACAAACATTCTCTTCAGACCAAAACCCTTGATACACAGAATGTAGCAATCAGCTAGTTTTCTGGCGTAGAAAAGCAATCACAAAAAAAGGGAGAAAGATGGAAAGGTATAGGTCAAGACTTATAGAGCAGCAAAGAAACCAGGGGAACCAAGAAAGCAAGAGCAGGCTATAAAAGGAGCCACACACACAAACAAAGGAAGAGGAGGAGGAACAAAGAAAGGGAAGAATCAGAGTGCCCATATCTTTCTTAGCTAAAAGGAGAGCTGGTCCTAGTGCTTGACAATGAAGCTGGCCCTTCTACCATCAAGTAAACACTTGAGGGGTGGGGGAGGAGATGGGGGAACACAGCCTGCAAGAAGAGCAGGCTATCATAATTACCTGGTCCAATCCTGGACACTTATACAAAGTCGCTAAGATCTTGGAGGTTAATGCTTTAAAAGGGGGAGAGGGGTTGAAATGGATGGGAAAAAAAGGATCTTTTTTAAGTCCTCATAGAAGTCCCCAGATAATCCGATGGTTTGCGAATTTCATGGGGAAACTGAGCCACAGCCACCTGGAAAACATCCGGCATAATCAGAGGCTCCATCAAGATTAAGAGTGACTGTGCTTTACCTGGAACAACGCAGGACACCTAAGACAAATAGGAAGGACTCTTTTAAAGAGTGTGAAATTGAGTCTTAACAAAATTTCAAACTTTGTGCCAACTGACAGCTGGGGCTTTTTCCTTACCACTACTGTTGTACACCTGAAACTAACATAACATTGTGTCTCCTACACTTTGATGGTCCAAGAAATTAAAAATTGCCCATGGCTAGAAATAGGATAAAATCCCAATGTGCAGCCCTATAGGTGAAAATATTTGCCTGGGCCGTCCATTTCTGTTAGGAAGACCGTTAGGTTTGAGGTAGGTGTTAAGGAGAGTAACTACCATGACTTCAAGTGCCTTAACCTCAGATGCGAGGCCTTTTGGCCAAGCGTCTGCGATTTCATATCGTTGGAGCCTTCGCTGTATCCCTGGGGGTTGCAGCTTTCTAGAAGTTTGCTGTGGCCGAACCAAGAAAGAAGGCATATGCAGATTTCTACAGAAATTATGATTCCATGAAAGATTCTGAGGAGATGAAGAAGGCCGATATCTTTCAGAGTGCAAAGTGAATTTGGAATATAAAGAATGTCTTTGGATTGCGTTTCATTGAAGCTTGTCACTGACTGTCCGGGGTCCCTGAGCTAAGAAACACGAACACTGGGTTATGGAATAGTTTCTCTTAATAAACAACTAAAAAATAAAAAAAAAATAAAAAACTTTTCAAAAAAATTTTTAAAAAAAAGAAAATATTTGCCTGGCACTTAACAAATCTTTGCGGTACAGCATAGTGGTTAAGAGTATGGTCGGGGTGCCCTGGGTGGCTCATCCCTGGCTTTGGCGCCACCTTCGACCCAGGGCGTGACCCTGGAGACCCGGGATCGGGATCGAGTCCCACGTCGGGCTCCCCGCAGTCTGCTTCTCCCTCTGCCTGTGTCTCTGCCTCTCTCTTTGTGTCTCTCATGAATAAATAAATAAAATCTTAAAGAAAAAAAAAAAAAAAAGGGTATGGGCCCTGGTGCCCCGTTACTTGAGTTCATAGCTCCCCGGTGAACAGCTCTGTGGCCTTCAGCAAGCAACGAAATTTCTCTGACTCGATTTTCTCACCTATAAAATGGGATCTACGACAAAAATCATCCAAACTGTTCGCCGTACAGCTTCTCAGCTGGCAGAGAGAAATCCAACACAGACCGTCGCACTCAGGCTCCAAGGCAGCGGCACACCGCCGAGGTCTACAGGCCTCTTTCCACTTAGGACCGACCACCTGAAGAGGGGAGGACAAACGGCCCGACGCCCACCCCCCACCCCCAGTAACCGAGGGAATGAGCCACTTTCAAACACATCGAGGTCGTCTACGTCTCCCAACTATCCTCACAGGTAGAGATCACCTCCGTTTTACAGGTGGAAAAACGGAATGGGAGGGATTACGTGACTTGTCAAAGACCGTTAAGAAACAGTAAAGAACAGAACAGGGGCTCGAACTCCGGTTAGAGCGACCCCCCTGACTAGACAAGCATCCAAGGCCGTGCGCCGCGTGGTCCGGCCTCCCTCTCCCGCCCTGGAAGCCAAAACATGAAGGCGAGGCCTCCACACGCCCTTTCCTCCCGGCTTCTCCCAGGTTCTCCTACTGACCCAGGTAAATCACGAGAGGAATAAAGCCCCAGCGGATGGCAAACTGGCCGCCCTTAAAGAGCTGCTGCAGCCTTTGCTTGGCCTCTTTGCTCAGCTTCACCATGGCGACGGCAAGGGCGGCGCAGCGACAACTCTCTACCCCAGCGGCAGCGTAGGGAACGCCGAACAAGGAAAGAGATGCGCACGCGCCAAACACGGCATTTACGGCAGGAGTCGTGAGCGTCGCCGGCAAAGGTCGTAATTCACCGCCCGACCTGACCCGCCTCAGGCGCCACCTGCGGACGGCGCATGCGTGGCTCATCCCTACCCACCCTCCGTCCCACGTCTGCTGAAAGTCTGAATTTTACTTTCCTTACGTTTTAGGAATCGCCTGTTTTGGCTGATTGTGGGATACTGGAGGCAGTGCTCTTGAGCCTCCTTCAGCCTGGAATGCCCTTTCTCTTCCCACAGTATTACCTATTTTTTTAAGGTGCACCTCCAGGTGTTCCTCGCTTGATGCAGGAGGAACATTAAATTCAAAAGGAGTGTGGGTTTTGTTGGTTTTTTTTGTTTTGTTTGTTTGTTTTCCGGCTCTTAGTCTGACTTGCTGTGTAATCTTGGACAAGCTACTTAACCTCAGTATCTGTTTCTTCAAGTGAAGGCTGAGCTGCAAGGGAGGTTATGATCCATGTTTTCTTGGACTCCTCCAGTGTTTGGTTGTTTTTCTTATTTAACATCATATATTACTTGCCAAACTTTTTTAAAGATTTCATTTATTTATTCATGAGAGACACACACAGAGAGGGGCAGGCTCTGTGCGGGGGTCCTGATGAGGATGTACCCCTAGGAAGTCTGTTACTGAGGGATAGGACCTGGCCATTGGGTTGCCGTTGAAGTTTCCCAAGTGATTCTCATGTGTAGCCAGAGTTCTCAGCTTGTGATTCAGTAACTGCCTGACCACTGTTGTTATTTGAGCTTTTGACCCTATCCTAGGACTTCTTGATCTCTAAGGGTGTAGGAGATTTCTAAGGCCTTGTCCCTGAAGGCTTTCCTGGATTATCCCCAAGATCCATTATGACATTTCAGTGCCCAGTGGCACTGAAAATTTCACGTGGCTTTATGGCTATTCCTGTACTTGGCTCATCTTCATGATAATAACCTGTGAATTCTACGCCTGTCACTGTGTTAAGTGTTTCAAACACAACAGTTCATTTTAATCCTTGAAAGAATTTAAGATTGCATTGCATTAAACTTGCTTCACTAATTACTGTAAAGAGAAATATATATAATATATATATTATATATATATATATATTAGTCCTCATCTTACAGATAAGGAAACTGTCATCTTTTTATCCAAATGCCTGATACATAGTAAGGATACATTTCTTTCAGTTAGGCTAAACAAAACCAAAGTCATTTGCCTTCATCAAACATTCATTGAGCCTTACTGTATGCTAGGAACTAGAGATAGAAGATTTTTGTTTAAAGGCATTGCCCTTAAAAGAAAAAAAGAAAGCAGAAAGAAAGAAAGAAAGAAAGAAAGAAAGAAAGAAAGAAAGAAAGAAAGAAAGAAAGAAAAAGAAAGAAAAAGAAAGGCAGGCATTGCCCTTAAGAATTTAATGTTTGGGTGGAAAAGACCGGAGTAAATAGATGATTGCAATGCAAAGTGAATGTGCTAAGTTTTATAATAAAATGATACACAACATATGATGGGAAGGCAGATGAATTTTAGGAAGGGAGAGCTAGCATTGTGAACTGAGAGGATCAGAAAAAACTTCATAGAGAGGATGGAACCTAGCTGACCTTGATGAGTTTACAGGTCCAGAAATTTCAATTTTATCTATTGAAGTAAAGACTGACTCCTTATCTGCAGCTTTGGCCTCTCTAGTTTTCCCTCCAAATTCAATATCCTATTTCAGTACTAAATCATTAAAAGATGTATTTAAAAACACACACAAGAGATTTCTCTCCTATGATAATAATCGTCATATATTTGTTACTATGTGCATAGAGAGAAAAATAGAGAAATATACTTCAAACTCTTTGTAGTAGTAATTATCGTTTCAGGGGACAGGGGAAGGAATTATTGGAAATCTTCAGTTTCCATGTATATATCTCTGTATGTGTTGTTTTTCATAATGTGTGCATACAACTCTTATCAAAAGAAAAAACGATAGAGGTGGATTTTAAAACAAAATAAAACCCTCCAAGGACCCCCCGATTGCCTTTAGGATAAAAGATTAAAGATCCATTGCACAACCTACATAGTCTTTGAAAGCCTCATATTATTTCTCATCTCCGCTGTTACCCCTGCCAGACATGTTTTCCCACACCCTCTTCTTTTGTAAGAGCCAGTTAAGTATCTCCTCCAAGATGTAATCTCCTTTGACTTGCTCCTGCTCCTGTCTAGGGCAAGTTGAGCACTCTGTTTTCTCTGTGCTGCCACTTTTGAGTTGATTTATTATTTAAATGCCTATCTCCCCAAGTAGATTACAGGCAGAAACTCTATCTCGTTAATCTTATATCCCCAATGACTGTATTTATAAACACTCGTAGAATTGGTGTATGAATTTCATCAGGAACTAACAGCCTTAATCATGCTGCTTAATCAACCACAGAGCTTGGGATGCCTGGGTGGCTCAGCGTTTGAGTGTCTACCTTTGGCTCAGGGTGTGATCCCAGAGTCCCAGGATTGAGTCCCACATCAGGCTTCCTGTATGCAGCCTGCTTCTCCCTCTGCCTGTGTCTCTGCCTCTCTCTCTCTCTCTCTCTCTCTCTCGAATAAATAAATAAATAAATAATAATAAAAACCAAACCACAGAGCGTGTACCTAAATGCTTATTTGTAAATTTACAATTAAGGCTATCTTTAGCAAAAGAACTGGCATTCTCCTTCCTAGTGAGCATGAATACTTAGACAATCAATTAGAAATGATAAATTGGGCACCTGGGTGGCTCAGTTGGTTAAGCATCTGAATCTTGATCTCAGCTCAGGTTTCAATCTCAGGGTCATGAGTTCAAGCCCCACGTTGGGCTCCATGCTGGGTGTGTGCCTGCATTAAAAAAAAAAAAAGATAATTAATACTTACTAGGAACTTACTATATGCATACACTGCGCTAAATGCACACATGCTTTAACTCATTGAATCCTCACAGCTTTGTGAAGCAGGGTCTGTATTTTCATTCTCATTTTATAAACGAGGAAATTGAGGCAGAGGGAAGTAAATCTTCCCAAGTTTAGGAGTGCCTGGGTGGCTTGGTTGGTTAAGCATCTGCCTTTAGCTGAGGTCATGGCCCCAGAGTCCTGGGATTGAGACCCACCTAGGGCTCCTTGATCAGTGGGGAGCCTGCTTCTCCCTCTCCCTGCTGGTCCCCCTGTTTGTGCTCACTGTCTCTCTCTGTTAAATAAATAAAATCTTTTAAAACTTTCCCCAATTTCAGATAGCCAGTAAGCAGAAGTAGAGTCTAAACCCAGATGCTCTTAATCTGGAGGTCGAATGTTAGCCACAACACTAGATTGCTTTATAGAAGAGGCATAAACACAATACTAGAAGAAAAGCCACAACATATTTGCAAAGAATATTTTCCTCAAGCTGTGACAGATGAAAGAAGTCTTTCCATTGTACTGGAGGAACACATATGATTAGACCAAAACCTAAAGGGATGATGAATAACCTAAAGGGGTGCTGACTAGCTGAACCAGATCAGATCCTCTAAGTAAGATTTGAACTCAAGAAAATAACAAAAGAAATAACAATTTGACTGAAGCTGGTAAAACAGAGAGAATAGATGACATGGGGAGTGGAAGGCATGGGTAGGCAGAAACTGTAAAGAATATTGGATTATAATGATATCACAGCCCTCAGAGTAAGAATAACATGATTTCTGGGGAGAGGGAAAAAGATAATGCCACCTAGAGTTTGTCGTATGCTCAACAACCTTCTATTCCCAGCTTTGTTTCAAAGCCTGGCTATGTCATGGTTCCTGTTCTGTGATGTAGAGGAAAGTGGAACGAATCAATCACATTATAACCCTTGTGACCTCAGCTAATTATAAAATAACAGAAGAGAGGTGAAGGCATAAAGGTCAGAAAATAAGAGGGGGAAACTGTCAGGTTTTCACCAGCACTATCCAAAGAAAAGATGCTGCTGACTCTTTTCTTTGGGGCAAAACAAACAAAAAAAACCTCTAGAAAGTATTAGATGGTTGAGCTTTTTTTTTTGGTTCCAAGGAAGGAGAAACATATGGAAATACGGGTCGTCAAAAAATATCTGACAGCACAGGCAGGGTTCCTGGAAAAACTGGACCATTCCTTTGACTATCCATTTCCACATTGGTAAAATGGTAAGAGTAACTACCACTATGGACTGAACCATATCCCTCCAAAATTCAGATGTTGAAGCCTCAACCCTAGTGAAGGGGTTTGGAGATAAGGCCTCTAAGGAGGTAATTAAAGTTAAATGAGGTCGTAAGTATGGGGTCCTTGTCTGATAGGGCTGATGTCCTTCTAAGAGAAAAGATCCAAGAGCTCTCTCTCCACATGCAAGCATCAAGGAAAGGCCCTGTGAGGACACAGGGAGAAGGAGGCTTTTGGTAAGTCAGGAAGAGAAGCCCTGCCTGCTGATGAATCCTTGATCTGGGATGTTGAGCCTCCAGAACTGTGAGAAAATAAATTTTTGTTGTTTAAACCACCCAGTCTGTGGTGTTGTTATGGCAGCCTGAGTGGACTACAACACTACCTAACAGGTTGTGTGTGAGAAAAATTAAATTGGATAGTATCAATGTATTAATGAGGGGATCCCTGGGTGGCTCAGCGGTTTGGCACCTGCCTTTGGCCCAGGGCGCGATCCTGGAGTCCCGGGATCAGGTCACACGTCAGGGTCCTGGCATGGAGCCTGCTTCTCCCTCCTCCTTTGTCTCTGCCTCTCTCTCTCTCTCTCTCTCTATGTCTATCATAAATAAATAAATAAATCTTTTAAAAAAATGTATTAATGAGGTACCATGTATTGGGTACCTCCCTGTGCCAGGCACTTCAGAGGCCTCTTTTCTAGTCTCCCAAAACACATGCTCTTTGTACCACCTCACATTGCCGGGTACATGGTTGGCTTGCTGAATTTCAAATCTGAATATCCTAGTCTTATTCACATCACAGTTATAAGCCGTAATTGTTTTCTATGCATTTTTCCATGTATTTTTCTGGCATATTGAGTACAGACAAATGTGGATAATTGTGTGTGGAGAAACAAGAAAATAAGGTACAGCTTTCCACTTAAAGATTTTATGATCTAGTCAGACAAATAAATTAACAAGTTACTTGTCCACATGGCTAATCTTTGGAAAAATAATGACATTAAGTCAGGACTACACATACAGACCCAGGCACAACAGCTCTGCACTTGAATCGTGGCTCTGTCACTGGGCTGTGTGATCACCGTCGTGTCTCTTATCTCCTCTGCAAAAGAGGGTGACAATAGCACCCACCTTAATCAGTTAAGGTAAAGATAATGTGAGAGACATAGGGCTGCAACATAGAGTCTAGTGAACATTTAATTAAAAACTAAGTTGTTACTGTTTATTTGCTGTTTGCTTCCTCATTCTTACTGGCTTCAGATTCAAAAATTGATCTTTTCCAGAAGTTTTTTCTCTAGTTCTAAGGATACCTATGAGGAGCCTCCTGAGAACTGGCTGCCCCTACTACACAGGCAGCCATAAAATGGGCAAGGGCCAGACTGATGCAACAGGCAATAGAATATAAGCTCCTGGAGGAAGATCTTTTACACTCATCTCCATTAAATCTTCATACAGTGTTTTGCAACGGGGGGAAGCTAACAAACATCTGTTGCTATGAAGTAAAGAATGTAGGTTAGAAGTTACACAGCTCTGAGATCCAACCTGCCAGGATTTTTTTTTTAAGATTTATTTATTTATTATTTATTTATTTATTTATTTATTTATTTATTTATTTATTTATGATAGACACAGAGAGAGAGAGAGGCAGAGACACAGGAGGAGGGAGAAGCAGGCTCCATGCCGGGAGCCCGACGTGGAACTCGATCCTGGGACTCCAGGATCGCGCCCTGGGCCAAAGACAGGCGCTAAACCGCTGAGCCACCCAGGGATCCCCCAATCTGCCAGGATTTGAACCCAGGGATCCCCCAACCTGCCAGGATTTGAACCCAGCTCTGTCATTTACTCAAAATGAGAACCCCAAGAAGTAGTTGATAACATATCAGAAAAGCTAATTAATTCACCATGGTTACCAGGGAACTAGGGCCTGTTTTCCACATCACAGCCAAATACATGAGCCAAAAAGAAAAACAATTTTTTATCATGTATCTTGTTTTCCAGAAATGTTGTATTTAAAAATATATCAATATTTGGGGCATCTGGGTGGCTCAGTTGATTAAGTGACCAACTCTTGATTTCAGTTCAGGTCATGATCTCAGGGTTGTGAGATGGAGCCCCACAGCCCAGCCGGCTTCCCGCTCAGCAGGGAGTCTACTTGAGATTCTCTCTCTCCCTCTCCCTCTGCCCACCCCGCCGCATGCACATGCATAGGCACACGCACACTCTCTCCCTAAAATAAATAAATAAATCTTTTAAAAATCCAGAATTAAAAAAATTTTTTAAGCATCAACTGGTCCATCAACCTAGTGTAACACTCTGCCAGGAAAAGGGAATTTCAGAAAACTCACATACTTAGCCACTGTCCACAAGGAGTTGGTAATCCTATTTGGGGACAGAGTACACATACCCTAGAGAAGGCGAGAGAGTATGGGTTAAGAGCAAAATGTATAGAACAGACAAGACATTGTTATAGGAATTTGGAAGACAGAGAAATCCCAGAGGGCTGGACTGTGGGGGCACGATGTGATTCAGAAGTGAGCCTGAGCTGATTTCTGATGGCTGGGGAGCAGGAAGAGAAGAATAAAGAAATACCAGAAAAGTGTATGATTATGAGGAGAGAAAATGAAACACAGTAGGTAAAACAGAAAGCTCCAGGCAGGAAATAATGAGACCAAGTTATAAAAAGAACCTAAATGTCAAGTTAAAAAATTTGGATGTTAGCCAGAGAGTAACTGAAAAGCCACTAAGTATTTTAGAGGGGGAAAAATTATAAGGTAAAACCAATTTATTTTTAGGGTTTATTTTTTTTTAATTTCCTCTATTCTGTTGCAAAGGAAATAAAATCACATAGTCTAAATTTAAAAGGTACAAATTTCAAGGTACAAAAGGTCTTCCTCTCACTTCTGTCTGCCCATTTTAATCCCTGGAGGCAAATCAATGTTACCAATTTTGTACACATCCTTCCAGAGAAATCTGTTATATGGAGGCAAAGACACAGAGCTCCTCCCCTCACCTTTTTTGTAGATGGGATGCATATACACTTATTTACCTTGTGTTTTTCATTTAAAAATGTAATTTAGAGATTATTTTGTATGAATACACAAAAAGATTTCTCATTTCCTTTTTAAAAATAGATGAATTCATACCAAAGAACACAGAATTCAAATACTCTCCACCTCTTTGACATCTTGCTACCCAGTTTCTCCTGGAGGCAACTCAATGTATCTCATTTCACATATATCCTTTAAGACATATTCTAAGTATTTGGAAACAGATAAATACATATACATCCTTCCCCTCTTTTACATCTTGGAAACAAAGAACTACATCTACATCTTCCCATCCTCTTTTAAAATAAATAGGATACATACTATACATTCACTATCTCAGACATTTAAAACTATTTCTTAGAAACCCGAATTAAGTATTTATATGAATGAATAGAATTGCCCCAATGTCAATTTACAGTTATGTTATAAAGCTGTCATTTATGGTTATGTATAATGCTATCATTGGGGAAGCTGGGTGAAGAGGGTTTCTGGCACACAGGAACTCTCTGTTCAATTTTTGAAACTTTTTGTAGTCTTAAAATATGTCAGAATAATAAGTATTAAGAATATTCGTGAGATACATTCATTAGACTACTTTCTGTCTGTGGACGCCGCCAAGTAAGCATCAGCTCCCCTCCCACCACCATCATGCCTAAATCAGAGTCTCCAAAGAGCTTGAACAGCTGCAGAAGATCTTCATCAGAGGTTTGAGCTTTCAAACAACCAATGAGAGTCTAAGTGCCATTATGAGCACTGAGGAATGCTCTGTGGTAATGAGAAATCCAACCAAGCACTCCAGAGCCTTTGGGTTTGTCACGTATGCCACCATGGAGGAAGTGAATGCAGCCATGAATGCAAGGCCACACAATGTGGAAGAAAGAGTTGTGGAACCAAAGAGGGGTGTTTCAAGAAAAGATTCTCTTTTTTTTTTTTTTTTTAAGAAAAGATTCTCAAAGACCTGGTGCCCACTTAACTGTGACAGAGATTTTTGTTGGTGGCATGAAAGAAGACACTGAAGGACATCATCTAAGAAATTATTTTGAACAGTATGGGAAAATGGAAGTGATTGAGATCATGACTGACCCAGACAGAGGCAAAAAGAGAGGTTTTGCTTTTGTAACATTTGATGATCAAGACTGTAGACAAGAACGTCATTCAAAAATACCTGAATGGCTCATTCAGTTGAGGGTCTGACTTGGTTTTGGCTCAGGTCAGGATTTCAGGGTCATGAGGTTAAGCCCCCTGTGGGCCTCTGCCGTGAGCATAGAGCCTGCTTAAGATTCTCTCTCCCTTTCCTTCTGCCTCTCCCCCTCCCCACTCATGTGCATGCTCTCTCCCTTTCAAAACAAAAACAAAAAACACCATACTGTGAATGGTCACAACTGTGAAGTAAGGAAAACCCTATCTGAGCAAGGGATGTCTAGTACTTCACCCATCCAAAAAGGTCGAGTGGCTGTGGAAATTTTGGTGGTGGCTGTGGAGGTGGTTTTGGTGGGAAGGCCAACTTTGGTGGTGGAGGACACTATAGTGGGCAAGGTGGCTTTGGTGGCAGTCAAGGTGGTGGTGGATACAGTGGCAGTGGGGGAAGATTATCACGGATTTGGTAATGATGGAAGCAACTTTGGAGCTGCTGGAAGCTATACTGATTTTAGCAATTACAACAATCAAACTTCAAATTTTGGACCCATGAAAGGAGGGAATTCTGGAGGCAGAAGCTCTGCCCCTATGGTGGTGAAAGCTAATACTTTGCCAAACCACGAAACCAAGGCAGCTACAGCAGTTCCAGCAGCAGCAGCAGCAGCAGCAGTAGCAATGGCAGTGGCAGGTGGTTCTCATTACTGCCAGGGAGCAAAACTTAGCAAGAGAGGAGGGCCAGAGAAGTGACAGGGAAGCTACATGTTACAACAGATTTGTGACCTTAGCCAAGCACAGTGGTGGCAGGGCCTCGATGCCACACAGAAGACTTATTTCAGACAATACTCATGTATATGGGCAAAAAACTTGAGGACTGGATTTGTGACTAATTGTATAATGGGTTATTTTAGTTTCTGCTCTGTGGAAAGTGGAAAGCATTCCAACAAAGGGTTTTAAGGTAGATTTTTTTTTTTTTTTTGCAAGCATGCTATTGATTGCTAAATGCAATAGTCTGATCATGCTGATAAATAAATAAATCTTTTTTTTTAAAAAAAGAACATTTCTTAGTGATCATTCCATGTCAGTACAGAAATACCTTCCCTTTTTATAAATGCATAATAGTACTTTTAATAATTTATTTTACTTGCCCCAGGGAGGCAAAATATCCAGATTTCCTTAAAATTACTAAAAATTAATAGCATCCGAGTGTATACAGTCTTTGACTCCACAGTTAAAAGTGATCGATGTATCAAACTATGTAACCATGATAAAGATTCCATAGGAAATGCCCAGCCAGACGAGCACCCAGCTCTCATCCTAGTCCTGATGCTTACTAGTTATTTGACCTTGAGCAGGTCCCTTAATCCTCCAATCCTGGCTCTCTTATCTGGACGTTGGGATTACCTGCCCTAGTTACCTCCCAATTATCTTGAGGGTGAGATGAGATGATAGATGGAACCTTACTTAAGTTGAATCCACCATGCAAATAAAAGGTTTAGTAAATATGACTATTACTGATAGCCTATATCATAATCCTCTGTCTATAATCAGAAGTAGGAGCTCTCTCATGGCAAATTCAATCTCAGTTTCAGTGTTAAAAAGAGCTGCATCCTATAACCCACGTTATTTTTCTTTTTCTTCTTTTTTTTAAATACTCATCTCAAGCCCAGAGGAGAACTGCAGCAAGCCAACAATGGTGGGAAAGGGTATAATGGAGAAAAACCAGCGCTCAAAAGCCATTCAGAACAAAAGAAGCAATCTGGTTGCCTAGCAATACCAAACGGTACACTGGAGTTACTGTCTTAGGGAGGACACTTGCTAAGAACTGTGCAGGGTCTGCAATTTTACCCTACTTACAAGTTTGCATGTTAGTCTCCCATGGATGCTGGCAAAAGTTATGAGACCCTTGGGTCAGAGACCAAAGTTCTATTTATTATATATGGAAAAAAAAATAGCCAGAGTTTTGTATTGGTTTTCAGGGGTTCCCTATGCCTCCATAATGATGACACAACAGGTCCATCCAGGTTGCCTGCACATGTAGAGCATTGTGTTATGGGAGAGGAACACTGACCTGGAGAATTCACTGTTGTTTGTTTATTTAAGATTTTATTTATTTATTTATTTTATTTTATTTTTATTTATTTATTTATTTATTTTTATGATAGTTACAGAGAGAGAGAGAGGGAGGCAGAGACACAGGCAGAGGGAGAAGCAGGCTCCATGCACCGGGAGCCCGACGTGGGATTCGATCCCGGGTCTCCGGGATCACGCCCTGGGCCAAAGGCAGGCGCCAAACCGCTGTGCCACCCAGGGATCCCTTTATTTATTCATAAGAGAGAGACACACACACACACACACACACACAGACTGAGGCAGAGACACAGGCAGAGGGAGAAGCAGGCTCCATGCAGGGAGCCCAACTCCCAGGATCAGGCCCTGGGCTGAAGGGAGGCACTAAGCCGCTGAGCCACCCGGGCTGCCCAATTCACTGTTTTTATAGGAGCAGAAGTAAGCCCGGTTTTTGCCTAGGAGGAGGCATTACCGCCTCCCTCAAGGCTGCTTGCCATAAACATAGCCCTGAGTAATGGCTTGGGTAAAGTACCATCAGTCTCTTGCATTCTTGGCATATTCAGAACATGCAGGGTTGCACATTGCCTATGGTAGACTGTTTCTCCCAACATCACTTTGAATGTAGGAGGGGAACTTTAGTCAAGGTTGATTCAAAAATGAGGCTAAACTAGGTCAAAAGGAAGGATATTCCAGAAGTCCAAAAGTAAAAAGCTGGAAAGAGCAGGTGAGTCAAGAGCTGACTTTGGAGCCAAAGAGACTGAAGACAGAGGTGTGGGATTTATCTATGGGAGAAGCAAAAGAAAAGATAAAGCTGTGAGGGAGATAATATGGAGAGATTATGTGACCAGAAAAGCAGTCAGATAAAATGTCCAATCAAGAGATGAGGATAAGATGGCAGAGGCAGGCAGGTGGTGCAGAAAAGTCAGGCAGGAGGAGAACCAGGGCTGTGCGAAATTAGAGTCAGAGCACACTCACACTCAGAGGTCCAGGGAAACCTTCCGGACTCCAGCCCCAGGTCAGGTGAGGAACCCCTCCTGCATACTCCCTTAGCACCCTCCACCCCTCAGCTGCCACTCTTACTGGACTGTAGCTCCTCCTGGAACAGGATGTGGGTGTGCTTCTCCTCATAAGCAGCTTCTGCAGTGGCACCTCTCCACTCAGTGTATGCACTTTGAAATAATGAGTTAGTGGGACGCCTGGGTGGCTTAGCGGTTAAGCATCTGCCTTTGGCTCAGGGTATGATCCCAGAGTCCCAGGATCAAGTCCACATCACATTTCCTGCATGGAGCCTGCTTCTGCCTATGTCTCTCCCTCTGTTTCTCTCCCTCTCCCTCTGTGTCTCTCATGAATAAATAAATAAAATCTTTTTTTAAAAAATGAGTTAGTTGGGAGGTAGTCAATTTCTGGAAGCATTAACATAATGCTTCCATAGTGTCAGATTCTGCAGAACAATCAATGTAACATGAGGACTAAGAACAAAGCCATTGCTTTTGGAAATGGGTGAGTCACAGGTCATGATTCTGGAAGGCAGATTTGTCAAATTAAGGGTGTGCAAACCACATCTCCAGTGTTGGGGGGCAGGAAAAGCCAAGGCAATATGCTGTTATTCCCCATGTCCCACTCCCCCACCCCTTTGCCTTGTAATGTGACTATAGATAGTGAGGTGGAGGTATTCACACTGCCTCAAAGAGAAGCAGGATTGCTATGGCTGAAGTGAAAAGACATGCAAACTATTTCATCCCTAAAATATATTTCCATAAGTGGCCTTATAAATTAAATTTTCAGGGGTGGGTAGTGGGGGGGTGGGGTGCAAGGTACAGAGCTAACACCAAAGCAATGGAGTCTGGGAGCGAGAAAAGGAGGAAGAGGCCCCTGCTTCCAGGACACTTGGGGGGAGGGGGGCATAGGAGTAGGAAAGGAAGTGAGATATGGGGGCCTGGAACCCTGATGTGGAGAGAAGAGGGCCTGCTCTAAGGCCCCAGGTTCGAGGAGTCAAATCAGGAGATCACCATGTTCCCATTTTATCACCTCTGGGCCTTTGCATTTACACTCCCTCTGCCTGCTTTCCCATGGCTCAGTCCCTCCCCACCTTCAGATCTCCTCACGAATATCAGCCTCTCATAGTGGACCATCCTATCTAAAGTAGGACCTCCTTCCCCCCCCCCCCCCCCCCCCCCCCCCGTTTCTCTCTGTTCCAGTTCCCTGATTTTACTTACTTGCCTAACGCATATAGTACACATCAGGGGATACAGAGTTCCTACGATTTTCTTTTCCTAACAAAAATGATAAAAGAAACAAAAATGTTAAAACTTCTACAATATCACTTACACATTTTGCTCTCTTCTGAGGAATTTTGCAAGCTTAATACAAGGTAATGTTTCTGCTGGAAGACAGAACTTCCCCTTTCAGAACCCCCAAATGAAGAAAGAAAAGTTGAAATTAGATGTCACTGCACAGTAACTTTGGTTTTAAAAGACAAAGTTGGGGGATGCCTGGGTGGCTCAGTGGTTGACCACCTTTGGCTCAGGGCATGATCATGGGATCCTGGGATCGAGTCCCATATCAGGCTCCCCATAGGGAGCCTGTTTCTCCCTCTGCCTATGTTTCTGCCTCTCTCTGTGTGTCTCTCATGAATAAATAAACCTTAAAAAAATCTTAAAAAATAAAAAAGACAGGATTGGGTCACCTCAACCTTTTGGAAACAGTGGCCAGGTCACATCCACAGATCAGAGGACCCTCTGTTTGCCTCTTCTAAGACAGGGGTCTGATGGAGAGCAGGGATTCTCCATCATTCAGACTTTTGAAACCAAAGTAACCTCAGCAGAGGGCAAAGAATCGGCGTGGTTAACATCTAACATCTTATTGAATAACCATGACTCTAATTTCTAATGGAAATATTTCACAGTAGCAAGTATGCATAATCTCTCAGAAAACAAAATAACCATTTTTTTAGTTGCAGAAAATGTTATGTATCTTTCTCCCAGAGAGAATCCCTCTCTTACTGCCTTTTAAAAAGAACCAATTAATGAATAATATAAAACTCTGGCAAGGAGAAGGGGTGCTCTCTCTATCTCTGGCCACATGAACCTAAACACCATGCTGACATCTAAAGATCAGCCTATGCCCTTGGGAGCACATGGATGGAAAAGTCAATTTAATCATTCTTTTCTTTGCTGTGGGGTGAGAACCTTCTGTCCACAGGGGCTTACAGGACCCCTGCGGTTTTCCCAGCAGAAGAAAATCCTCTTACATCTCAGTAGTTGCTGAACCATTCCAAACTTTCACATGGGAACGCGTCCCTGGTGCCCTGGGACACCCCTGAACAGAACCAGAAAATACCCAAACAGATGGAGCCCTAACTCTACACTTGGGTGGGATCAGACAGTGGTCAACACCCCCCCGCACCCCCGCTACATGTGGGGCTGACTTCTATACCTTGTGGGCTAATCATGAACTCCTACTTCCTTTTTAAAAATATTTATTTATTTGGTGGGGGGAGGGGGAGGCAGAGGAAAGAGAGTCTTAAGCAGACACCACACACTGAATGTAGAGCTTGCACGTGGAGCCCCCAGTAGGGCTCAATCTCACAACTCTGAAGTCATGACCTGAGCTGAAACCAAGAATCTGACTCTGAACAGCCTGTGCCACCCACATGCCCCTACGAACTCCTACTTTAAAGATGACATCCAAGTCATCTGGAGCAAAGTCCTGCAGAGGGATGTGTCATGCCCTGAGGAGGCAGAGACAGGAAAGCCAGCAGACAGCAGATAAAGAAGTGATTAAAGGATTCATCACGATTCAAATTTGGTTCAAATTCAAAGTGAATGCTTTGGGTTCTGAGCCTATTATCAAAAAGGAAGCTCATTTCCATAAGCAGCAACTCTTGCCACTAATGGGGTGACCTGGGGCATATTTGGAACAAGAGCCTCCAGCTAGTCAAGCAACAGCTAGGATGTTCAGAGGGCACAGTGGTCAGTGCCACAGAGCCCTGAGGAGAGCTTGCTCTGCCAGGACCGAGTCTCTGTTTAGCCAGACGCAGAAGTCCACAAACCATTAGGAGAACCGGAGGAGGAAAGAAGGCATGGGTGGGAAAATGACTGCTGATAATCAGTGAGAGCTGCGCATTGTCACCTGCCTTCCCTCCCTGACACACATGCAGAGATGCACACAGAGGACACTCTAAGCACCCTGCCCCCACTCTCCTCCCAGTAGGAGAGAAGAGTGCTCACTCCCTGTGAGGAAATGTTAGCAGTTAGTTGGACAGTTAGGTAATCAGGGCCAGGGTCCACAGGAAAAAAAATACGGAGTCAGAACAGCTCAGATAAAAGAACATTAACATCCTGTTTTGCAGCTTAGACAGGTCCGCGCTAGAATTATGTTTTGCAGCCTTTGCAGAAATGAATTCTGCAAAACATCCTAAAATAAGACAGTTAACCACAAAGCATTTGTGTCTATCACTGACAAGGGGCAGTTAAGACATAAGACCCCAGATGTCAGCAAAAAAGACCATCAGCACGTAGACATTAACCTACTAGGCAGACAGATACGTGATCAAAGCCCTGATTGGCATGACTCAGCCACCCTGGTTGCTTAAGATAGTTCCTCAAAGGAGCTCATAAAAACCCCTAAACTGAGAAATTCCACCAGCAACCCTCTCGGGTCCCCTCTCTCTTTGGGAGCTCAATAAACTTTGCTTTGCTGCCCACCACTCTCTGTCTGGTCTACCTCTTCATTCTTTGAAGCAGTGTGACCAAGGATGGTGGGCACCAAAGGCAGAAAATTCCTGCAACAGAAAGAGTAGGACTCCTGAGTATCAAGGTGTGAGACTTCCTCTGACCCCTGGCTTCCCAGTCAACCAGGAAACCCCAGGGAAGAGTAGTTTGGAAATTAAAAAAAAAAAAAAAAAAACTCATTAACCTCTTAAACCTAGTTCTCACCTTCCTAGACCATAGGAGAGTCCTAAACAGGGCTAAATAATCTTGAGGGTGACATCGATCTTACCAGAGGGAGTGTGAAAGGGTGGTAATATTTTTTTGAAGTATTTGCTGTTATTTAACTGACTGCTTTTCCTACTAGAATGTAAAGTCCAAGAAGACCGAAGCTTTCTCTGTCTTTTTTATTGTTTTATCTCCAGATCCTTATGCAATGGAGAGGCACTTAATTACCATTTGTTGGATGAATGAATAAATGAATGTGTCAGGAAACAAAAAGAGAAAAACACAATATACTCCAAAAATTTTAAAGTCCATGTTCTTCATTGATGAAGAATGGTACGTATATGGGTCTGGGCATGGAGATGGGGATAGAGACACAGAAAGGACTAGAGAAGGATCTAACTGTCCACATTCCCAAGGCTTGGGAGACCCTGAAGTAAATAATCTGGAAAGGGACTTAAAGTTTTAGTAGAGAAAGGCAGTCAAGAGACAGGTAGGTAGCTACACAAGTAAATGCTACAAAGAAAGCAATGGGGCAGGTGTGAGGGTGGTCAGGGTGGCCAGGGCAGGTGACCAGGAAATCATCCAGGGCAGGTTCCTAAGGCCTAAGAGCAAGTGTGTGACATGAGTGATGGGGCCCCAGGTTTCAGCTGCAAACCCCAGAGAAGAGCCAGGACTGGAAGAGTCACATCTCAGGGTCACTGTCCGCGGACAGCCTCCACTGCAACAAAGATAAGCCGGGGGACAGATTGTTAGGGTCAGCCTGTCTCCCCTCTGGTGCACTGAGCACCTCCCAGGGACCCCCCCCCCCCCACCAGATGCCATGGAGAAGGGAAGGGGAGCCGAAACCTGAAAGGCTGAGCCCTTTACAAAAATAGACTGAAGGTTTACCTCAAAGCCCTGTTTAAATTATTGAATCTGAATAAATGTACTTGACTCTCTAAACATGAAGCCCCTCAGGCACCTCATGCCCCATCTAGCAGAACACAGATACATTTGTGATGCCACTGCCCCCACCAAAAGGGCTACATTTGGTGAGGCGAGAAGAAAGGACACAGGGCGGTCACAAGAGAAGGTGGACAGATCCTGTCACTTGCCTTTGAGGTGGAGCAGTTAGGGTTGCATAGATGGTTAGTCACATCAAGGGTTAGGAATGAGACACCCATATTGCGTGTCTCTCTGGAGAGAACAAAAGGATCATTCATTGTTTCACTATAATTTTTTTTAAAGCTTAAAGCATGATTTAGGAGAAGCCATTTGTAGTATTGCTGCATTCAATTACCCAGCACAAATTTGGAGGAGCCAGGCAGCTATTTCTGGACTTCCAAATGTGGGTCATAAATACATGTTCATCAAAATGGACAATGCAATCAAGCAGCTTCACATATTTATCAACATTTCTATGAAAGGCATTTATTAGCCTGCACGAGGTTCAGGCAGCCCGGGTTTTATATAGACATTTATATACAGTCACCATCCCTACCCTCTTGAAATGTAAGCTTGGCAGTGTTGATTTGAAAAATCACATAAATATACAACTAAACAAAACTCATCTGCAATCATTCTCTGTCCCACATGCTCATGTTCTGTGGCTGTTCCTCACCGACCACTCGGGAGTTCTGTGCATGCTGTCCTCACTACCTAAAACTCCATTCAGATTAAAGCAGAAACATGGAACATGGTGTTGAGGCTATACATGTTCTTTTAGGACTGAAAATTGGGGAAATTGCTTTTCTTGTGCAAAAGGAAGAGGCTCAGACTGTTGAATACCTACATGATTTCCATTTTTCTGTCACTTCGTTTCTACAAAAGCACCCCACTTTTGCTCAGGGTGGTAATATACCCAACTTTCTTTTCTATTTTTTTTATTTTTTTTTTTATTTTTAAAGATTTTTATTTATTCACTCAAAGAGATGCAGAGAGAGAGAGAGAGAGAGAGAGGGAGAGGCAGAGACACAAGCAGAGGGAGAAGCAGGCTCCATGCAGGGAGCCCGATGTGGGACTCGATCCAGGGTCTCCAGGATCATGCCCTGGGCTGCAGACGACGCTAAACCACTGCGCCACCCGGGCTGCCCTTCTTTTCTCTTTTTAATGCATTTCCTATTATCATTTGCAGCTAGAGGAGGGCATGCGACACATTTCCAGCCAATGAGATATAAGTGGAAGTCACCAAACAAGGCTTCTGGGAGTGCTTTTTATTTTTTTTAATTTATTTTATAAATTTTCTTTATTTTCATTTATTTTATTTATTTATTCATGAGAGACAGAGAGAGAGAGAGGGGGGCAGAGAGATAGACAGAGGGAGAACTGGGCTCCTTGCAGGGAGCCTGGCGTGGGACTGGATCCCGGACCCAGGGATCACACCCTGAACTGAAGACAGCCGCTCAACCTCTGAGCCACCCAGGCATCCCTGGGAAAGTGCTTTTTAAAAGAGCTACTTCTGTTGGCATTTGCCTTTACCCTCAGGCCCTTCCAGTCATCTTGCCTGGAATATGAATGAAATGCTAGATGTGCAGGAGCCATCTTGTAACCACAAGGAGTCATTCAGAGGGCTGGAGCTATATCCTAAGGATGGCTAAACAGAAAGATCGAAAGAAACTGGGTCCCTTTGCACTGGTTCTGAATTGTTATGTGAGGAAAATAAGATTGCCATTCAGTTGAGCCCTGGTATATTTATTTAGTATATATAGCCATGTACAATCCCTGATTGATTCTCAGAGTTATGCAGGTGAGGCTCTCTATAAGTTAGGGGGTCATTGTGACTAGAGCTCACTTTTTGATAGTATTTTCCTTTTTTGAGCACTGGCAGTTGTCTGAGGAATTTGGAGCTATGTTAGCATGGGAGGGGGGCGTTTTGCCCCCCCTCCCATCTTGATTCCATGGGGCGCTTTGCCCCAGTCCAATCTTGAGCATTTAACAACCATTTAGTGAGGGTCTGAGATGTGCCACACATGGTGCCGGGCATTGGTAAGAACAAGTCTCTGCATTTACAGAGTAGTGAGATTGAGCCCTGCATGGGACTCTGCGCTGACCATGGAGCCTGCTTAAGATTCTCTCTCTCCCTCTCCTTTGCCCCGCTTTTCCCACTCACTCTCTCCTTCAAGCAAACAAACAAATAAATCTGTACATCTAGATGAAGTCATTGCCTAGATAGGAGTAGATCAGGAGAGTTGAGATCTGAAGACTGAGCCCTGGAGAATTCTCCAGAGTAAAGGTGGACAAATTAAAAGGATCCAGTCACAGAGCCTGCGAAGAAGCAGCTATGAGGCTGGGGAAAACAAACAAACAAAAACAAAGTGTGGTGACCTGGAAGCCGAATGAGAAGTATTTCAAGAAGAGGGTGCTCACTCTTGCAACTGACAAAGCAACTAAGGTCAAGACTAAAAGCACTGTGGCCCTTGGAAAAAGTTGTATCCATAGAGTGATGGATTGGTGTATTAGTTATCTAGTGCTGCATAACAAAGTAGCACAAACATTAGCAGTGTAAAGCAATAAGCATGTATTATCTCACAGCATCAGTGGGCAGAATTTGGGTGTAGCTTACTGGATGCCTCTGGCTCCTGGTCTCCCATAGGGTTGCCATCAAGATGTTGGATAGAGCTGGAGTCTTCCTGAGGTATGATGTGGGAGGCTTCACTTTCAAACTTGCTCATGTGGCTGTTGGCAGGCCTCAGATCCTTGTTGGCTAATAGCTTAAGATGTCTATTCCTTGCCAAGCGGGTCTCTCCATAAAGCAGCTCACAACATGGCAGCCTGCTTCCCCTAGAGCAAGGAATCTAAGAGAGAAAAGGCAAGAAACAGCAGCCCACGATGGCAGCTTCAGTGTCTTATAATCTCTGAAGGGACATCCCACCGGTTTTTAAAAAGACTTTATTTTCCAGAGCAACTGTACATTCACAGGAAAATTGAGCAGAAAGCAGAGAGACTTCCCATATCCTCAGGACACTACCAATATTCCTCACCGGTGTGGAACATTTGTTCCAGTGATGAACCAACACTGATGCATCATCATTCACCTCAGTCCATAGTTTACCTTAGGGTTCACTCTGTGTTGCAGATTTTATGGACTCTGACAAATATGTAATAAAATGTATCTGCCCTTGTACCACACAGAATAGTTTCACTGCCCTAAGAATCCCTGGTCCTCCACCTATTCATCCTCTCTCACCCAAACCTCTGGCAACCATTGATCTTTCCACTGCTTCCATAATTTTGCCTTTTCCAAAAGGGATTATACACTAAGTAGGCTTTTCAGATTGGCTTCTTTCACTTAATAGCATGCATTTCAGTTTCTTCCATGTCTTATCATGGCTTGATAGCTAAATTTTTTTTTAGTGCAGAATAATATTCCACTGTCTAGCTGTACCACAATTTATTTAGCCATTCACCTATTGAAAGGCATCTGTTACTTCCAGGCTTTGGCATTATGAACAAAGTTATGATAAACATCAGTGTGCAGGGGGTTTTTGTGGCTATAGCTTTCAACTCCTTTGAGTAAATACCGAGGATCATGATTGCATTATGTGGTTCTTACCATGTTTTGTTTATATTTATGTTAGTTGTATAAGGAACTGCCAAACTGCCTTCCAAAATGGCTGTGCTGTTTTGCATTCCCACCAGTAGTAAATGAGAATTCCTCACGTTCTACATTCTCAACAATATTCAGTATTGTCCCTGTCTGGAATTTAGCTATCCAGTGGATATATAATGACATCTCATTGTTTTAATTTGCAATTCCCTAATGACATATGATGTGGAGCATCTTCCCCCATGCCAACCCCTAACTTATGCTGTACTCTATTCATTGGAAGAAATTCACTAGGTCCAGCCCACACCGAAGGGGAGAGGACTCTACAAGGCACGGAGAGCAGGTCATTGGGGACCATCTCACAGGCTGACCAGCATTAAGTAGATCGAGCAACGAATGGAGGAGTGGAATTAAAGACAAATATAGACAACACTTTTGAGAAGTTTTGCTATAAAGAGAAACAAAGAACTGAGGGGTTAGTTGTAGGAGTATGTAGAGTTAAAGAATGTTTTTGTTTTCTTTGTTTTACAACAAACCAGATCATTCTTATCAATAAAGGTAATACAAAAATAATAATAAAAAGATAAAAAAATAAAGGTAATACATTGGATATATTGATATGTAACCAAATGAAATTCTATGTTATACCCTTATTTGTATACTTCCTAGAAATATTGTGAACAATGCTCAAGTTTGTAAATAACAAACCTGAAAGAGGATTTTTTTTTAAATAGTCTGTTTTGTACCCACGTGGGGATCAGAAACAAGCACATTCACATCCCAGTGCTTCCAGGACACTTCCAAGTACACCTTCAGATTGCCAAAATCAGCCACACAAGTTTATTTAGGCAGATGAAACCAACAGACTTCAGTGTGGGCAGGCATTCTCTCTTGGCTTGAAAACAAGCCTCCAGCTGCTTGGAAAAGGCAGGCTGCTGGGCAGAGAGACCTGCGTGTGGCAAATGGCCCAGTGACCAATTAAACTGTTATCTGGCTGGAGTGATCATGTAAATCATAAATAATATCTGCCGTTCCTTTATTTTCTCACTCTCCACTACAACAAAACAAAGAAATGTGCCCTCAACACAGAGACAAAAGTAAATGAACGGGCCAATTAATTTGTGAAAGCAAATGCCCTAGATCTGTGTCTGATGTCAGTTCATTGAAAACAAGTGAGTCTCAGGATCTCCTGGGTATAGGGATCAGGTAACTGTAGGGCTTGAGGAAGGTGAAAAATGTACTTTCTTCCCCTTCCACATCCAGAACCAACACAGATATAAAACACAGAATGGAAATTGAAGTGTTCGCTTTATTGCAGATAAGATTGTGTCTTCGGAGTTTAGTCTGTTCTACTCCCATCCCAATCCAGACCTTGAGTCACAATTGCCTTACACAGATCCTGGGCAGCGAGGGAAGAAAAAGAACACAAACTCTCAGTTTATAGCCTTCAATGGATTTGCTTTTCTTTGAGGAAGATAAACCACTAGATGTTACCCACCATGATGTACTTAGGTGCCAAAAATTTTGAGTAAAATGCAGGATCATGCTATCATACGGTTAACAAGAAATGCTACATTTCATTTTGTTAGGACTATCAGAAAAGCACAGAGGTAAAGGTAATGACACTTACAATGTACCCAGCGGACTGTATACTGAACCAAGAAAACCCTCAGTGGCTTCCAAGTGGTCACTTCTTACCCCCTGTTCCCCCTCCCTGATGAGAAGAATCAGCCTTTTCTATTGAGAGGAGGTGGCAGGTGGAAAATGAAAGCCAACATGCCTTCCCTGGTTTGCATGCTCTCAAAATTAACGTTACCATTGGATTTTATCGAATTTCCTTTTCTGAAAGGGAATGAAGCAGTGGGGCAGAGGCTTGAGGCATTATCCAGATAAAGGATGGGTGGGTGATAAGGTTTCCCTCTAGCAGCAGCAAAACTAGCCAGAGAAATGCCCCACACCTCCGGAGGCCCAGGATGCCTTCTCTATCAAGTATGTGTAAAAAGCAGGCCAAATACATGCCAAGGAAGGAAATCCAGCAGGTTTTATCAAGTCCTTATAGGGCACCAAGCCCCCAGGCCATGTACTGGGAATGCAGGGATAAATTCACAGTCAAGGTGACCCAGGAAAGTTACAGCCTGGGGTAAGATCCCATCACTGCCACCGTGAATACTCAATTACTTTTGGGGATAAATGGTATCTTTTCCTGGAGTCATTTCCCCCTTAGCCAAACACATTCCAGGCAGTATGCTTGTTGTGCCCAAGATTGCGAATCCGAGAAACCACCAAGGAGCCGACACCGATGCAAGCGCACGAGGGTTTATTAGCAAGCTCGAGCTTGGACACAGCGGAGCAGGGACTTGGACCCCGAAGTGGGTTACAGCTGGATTTTTTATAGGCTGGTCTAGGGGATTCTCAGAAGGGGCGGAGGAATTTCTCAAGTTCTGTTTACATTCTGATATGGGGCTTTCAAGGGCATTGAGCTCTGTTCTCATTCTAATATGGGACTTTCTACCACGGGGGTGGGCTCTGCTGTCTTTCTGATATGGGATTCTCTGCCGAGGACATTGAGGACATTCTGCAGTTTTCCCCGTAAAGTTCAGCTCTTACTCACAGGGGCCTAAGATGGCTGTACTTGTGCTAATGCTAAACTTGAGGTGGAATGGCCTTGATTTTTCTCGGCCTCCACAATGCTATGTCCTAGGGACCCGGTAGAGAAGAAAACAAAATCCTAATGGAGCTCGTATTTCAACTTCACGACAACTCTGCTTTTGGAGAACACCCTAAGGCTGGCTTTACCCCACCAGAGAAAATTCTGGCTCATCTATACAGTCCCTTCTACTCTAGGATTCCTTAAATCTCTTGACCTCTGATTTTTACCTCTCCTATGTATGATGCGCCGCCCCCTTCCTGCTGGCATTGCTAGACTCACTCTCTGTACCCCTCCTCCAAGGAGCCTTCCCAGACCCCTTGGCAGGCTTGGCTCAGTGGTTCCTGCTGTGCCCCCGGCACAGTGTGTGGGCTTTTGTCAGCAGGTGAAAGTCTGTTTATGTTCCTTCAGGGCAGGCGCAGTTTCTCACTCCACTTTACACCCCTGGCTCCACTCATTGCCTGGCACAGTCAGCACTCAGAAAACACTTGTCACACTAAGCAGTCCCTCCAGGGCCACCTGGCTGTCTCAGTCAGTTAAACCTCTGCCTTAGGCTCAGGTCTTAAATCTCAGGGTCCTCAGATTGATCCCCCAGCGCAGCGAGGAGTCTGCTTCTCCCTTTGCTCCTCCCCTTCCCCCATGCTTTCTCTCTCCCTCCCCCTTTCAGATAAGTAAATAAAAAATTTTTAAAAAATAAAACAGAGGGGGGCAGCCCCGGGGGCACAACGGTTTGGTGCCACCTGCAGCCGGGGTGTGATCCTGGAGTCCCTGGATCGAGTCCCACGTCGGGCTCCCTGCGTGGAGCCTGCTTCTCCTTCTGCCTGTGTCTCGGCCTCTGTGTGTGTGTGTGTGTGTGTCTCATGAATAAATAAATAAATAAATAAATAAATAAAATCTTAAATAAAAATATAAAGTAGGGACGCCTGGGCGGCTCAGTGGTTGAGCATCTGCCTTCGCCTCAGGGCATGATCCCAGAGTCCCGGGATCAAGTCCCAGGATCGAGTCCCACATCAGGCTCTCCTCGCAGGGCGCCTGCTTCTCCCTCTGCCTGTGTCTCTGCCTCTCTCTGTGTCTCTCATGAGTAAATAAATAAAATCTTAAAAAATAATAAAATGAAGTAGTCAGTCCCTCCAACCAAGCTAATCTCAAGTGTCCCAGTTTCGAGGCCCCAGTTTCCAGGAAGCCCCGCATCTCAACATCCCAAAGCCGACTAAGGCTGCAGGTGTCACCCGGGGCTGGGGGCTTCAGGGCGCGGCGGCGGTGCTCGGGCGCCTGCGGACCGCGCAGCGGGAAGGCGGGGCCGCGGGGGGCGGGGCGGGGGCGGGGCCGCGGGGCGGGGGCGGGGCCGGGGTGGGGACAGACCCCCGCGGTGTGGGGCGCCCGGAGCCTCAGCTAAGCCGCCGCCAGGGAGGGCACCGGGCGCCGCTCGCGGAGGCGTCGGGCGGCGCGGGGCCGCGGGCTGCCGCCAGGGGGCGAGCGAGAGCCCCCGGGGCGGGTCCCGGCCGGGAGGGGCGCTCGGGGACCTCGCGGGAGGTCGCCCCCGGCCGCCGGGCCGCCCAGGCCTCTTTTAACCTTGGTCCCTCCCGCGCGCTCGCTCTTCCGCCCCGGCGCGCGACCCGGTAAGTGTCTCCCGAGCGGCTCGACGCCGGGACGGGCCACGTGGCCGGGGTCTCGGGGGGCACCCACCGGGGGAGCCCCGGCGCGCGCCCCAGCCTCAGCTCGGGGCCCCCGAGCCCCGCAGAGGAGCCCCGGACCCCGGGAAGCAGCCGCCCCGCCCCGCCCCGCCCCTGCAGGTGGCCCCGACGCCCGAGGCCCGCGGGCCCCAGGGAGCTTCAACCTCCTACTTCAACGAAAAGGGGGAGCGGAGGGGGGCGCGGAGCCGGGCTCCCACCTGCCGAGGCGACCCCGACCCGGCGGGTGTGGACAGAGCGAGGTGGTGGGTCGCAGCGCTGGAAGGTTCGGTGCGGAGCCGGCAGCAGGCGGGGCGTTCCCCGGGCACCTGGCGGGCACCTCGCGGGCACCGCCGCCCACACCAACGCCTTTTAAAGATTTATTTGTTTATTTATTCATGATAGAGATATATATAGAGAGAGAGAGGCAGAGACCCAGGCAGAGGGAGGAGCAGGCTCCATGCAGGGAGCCCGACGCGGGACTGGATCCCGCGACCCCAGGATCACGCCCTGGGCTGAAGGCGGCGCTAAACGGCTGAGCCACCCAGGGACCCCCTACTTGGGCTTTTTTAAAAGTTCCGGGGTGTGTCTCGGCGGGAGCCGCAGGCTGCTGGGAGCCCTCGGGAGGGAGCCTGCACCACCCACCCCCACCCCCCACCTTTTCCGGAGGTGCCTTGTGCAGCTCAGGACCCTCGCTTCCAGCATTTTCAGGGCGTGAGGCTCGTCTTGGTTTGTGTCCTGGGGAAAGAAATCTGAACCATTGGGGTTCTGATCTGTGTCCGCGGAGACGCTGGCACACCTTGCCGCAGAAAGGGTTATTCTCCGAATTTAGTAAAACTTGCAAAGATCTACACTGAGAGTGGAATGAAGGACTCGTCGTCGGTATCTCCTAGGCATCACGTGGTGATCTCCTCTTGAGATGTGAGGCTGGGGGGCTTTATAGGTTTGGCCTACCGTTATTGGAGACCTTTTCACTTGCTAGAAAATACCTAATTTTACTGATTAGGACACTGAGTGGGACATCCATTTTATCATGCTTTTAAAGAGGAAAAAAGGGCAGCCCCGATGGCCCAGCGGTTTGGCACCGCCTTCACCCCGGGGTGTGATCCTGGAGACCCAGGATCCTGCTTCTCCCTCTGCCTCTCTCTCTCTCTCTCTCTCTCTCTCTCCCATAAACAAACAAACAAACAAACAAATAAAATCTTAAAAAAAAAAAAAAAAAAAAGGAAAAAAAAGTAGCGTTGCAAGCTGTGCTGTAGGCACCCCTTTAGCAGCCGTGTGTTTGAGCCCAAAGCCCAGGGCCAATTTTCCCTGCTTGGAGTCCCTCAATCTGGTGACTCCCACTATGACACCGGGAAGCACGACGGTCAGGCTGTTTTACAACTGCTTTATGTGTGGGGGATCCCTCTGGGGCCCAACTGTTTCAACATTTCCCTCTGAGACCGAAACATGGGCGGAGAGAGCCAGACAGCATGACAAGGAAGCCGCAGCTTGAGCCAGAGTCTATTTAAGGATTGTGGAAACTGAACAGGAGCGGGGACTGTTCTCAACTTGCTAGCTCTGCTCTGGGTAAACAAGTTCCAGGCTTCCTTTGGTTTTTAAATCTGTTTAGAGTTTGTGACAGTGTTTCCTAGGTACAAACTGTTGCCAATAGTAGTCACTTTTTTTCTAAAATTGCTACTATTCCAAAAGAAAAAAAAATGCTACTATTCCATGCTAACGTAACAAAGAGATCAAGTTGGAAAGATCCTGGCTGGGGACATTATATTCTATGGAATCCCAGAGGATAGGAGCTTAATTCACTGCTCATTTTACTCCCTGCTGAAAGTTACCAAGGAGATTTCCCGAGTAAGGACATTTTGGAGAATGTAGCCTTTTTACAGGAACTCTATTCACAGGGAGCTTTTTATTAATCGGGGGTAGCTACTAGATAATTACAATAAAAGACACTCTACAAAACAAACAAAAACCCAAACCATAAAAAGCGACATAATTCTTAACGTTGTTCTTCTCACCTTCCTCAGGCTCAGTCCAGTTCAAGATGCTGATGAAGTTCAGGTATGGACCAAATGGAGGGAATTTTGCCTTGAATTATTAAAGAGCTGAATGGAATTCTTGGCCGAGGATGAGAAATCTAATCTGATTGGATATGCTTCTCTGATGGCGTTGAAGGATTTACCTGAGGCCAATGTGATAGGAATTGATTACTTGGTCACGTCCCTCCTCCCTTTAGGAAGTATGTTTTAAATAGGAAGGAGGAAAGCCTCTAGAAAACAGGTAATACTTAATTATGCCAAGAAAAGGTTATTTTTTTAAATGGATTTTTAAGTAATTGACACTTAATCTTTCGAAGGATCTTTTCCAATGGTGGCCATTTTGCATTGGAGTCTTCCAGAAGGCTGAGGTGAACTGTTAGCTTTGGTAAGATAGGATTTGGTTAAACATTCACCTTTATGTCAGAATGTTGCTAAATCTGAGCTGTGAACCCTGAGTTGACAATACATAGTATGTTAGGGAATTCTGTTTACTTAACTTGCATCGCTTTTATAAACATGGTCTAGAAACTTGTTTATTTTCTTAACAGCACATCTTATTCGGTACTTGCTGATCTAACCCCCTGCTGTGTTACTTCTTTTACAGGGCTGGTGCTTGAAAGACAATTGGGGTGCTTGAAAGAAGCTTTTCAAGTAGAAAAAGTGTATTTGAACATGTAATTGATACATAGAAGCTTTTGCTTTCCTTGTCCCTCTTGTGGTAGTAGCAGGGGTGAATTTTGTGATGACAATTATCTCTAAAAACCTATCCCTACCTGCTCCCATAGAGAATTTTGTAGAATATAGTTTATTATTTAATGTAGTCTTTCTACCAACCAACCAGCCCCAGCCTGAAGCTTGGCATAGGAACCAGACAAGCTATTCTACAACTGAAATCTTATTCTTTTGATTTGTCCTGAAGATATGTTTCAAAGTATCCTTTTAAAAATTTGGTTTTATATGCTTACAGATTTTTCCATAATAGATCATTTTAATGATTAAATGTGATCCTTTTGACAGGGGACAGATCAATGGATTCTCAAAGATTAGCAAGGGGTTGGTTACAAAGGGGCATGAGGGAGCTTTGAGGAAATGTTCCATATCTTGTCTATGGTAGTGATGGCATTTGTCAAATTTGGGGGTGAGTTTTGCCACATGTAAATTACACTTCAATAAATTGTGACTTTTAAAACTTTCCTGGTATTTTAATAACCTTTCCAATGAAATCTCTGGCAAGACAGTTTTGGATCAGCACTTGAATGATTTCCTGAGATGTTAAAATGGCAAAAACATCAAAATCATTTTGGGGATATAAGTCACCTAAATGACTTGTGCATGTAATAAATACCTGAGAAACAGGATCAAAGGTTTATGTTAGCTACCCATCAAGGTTATAAAATTTCTCTTTATGAATCTTTCAGGCACTAACATATTCCTTGTTGTCTCTTTTTAGTTTTAAAGGGTTTTTTTTTTTTTTTAAGATTTTATTTATTCATGAGAGACACAGAAGCAGAGACATAGGCAGAGGGAGAAGCAGGCTCCCCCCAGGGAGGGAGTGTGGGACGTGATGCCGGGGACCCCCAGATCACGCCTTCAGCTGAAGGCCAACACTCAACCACTGAGCCACACAACTGTCCCTTCCTTGTTTTAACAGCTGCATCTTAAAAGTCAGCAGTCAGGCACTTCGCCGAATCTCTGGACAGTCCCTTCTAGTGGCCACAGGGTGGCAGAGTAAGGAGTGTGAAATTTCTATTACGTTTCTATGCCCTGTAGCCTTGATTGGCACTACTTTGGGTTTCTTCTAGCTTTGTTTCCACACTGTCAGTGTCCCATTCTAAGAAAATTGAGAATCGCCTTGACTGACACTGACTAGCCCAGGAATGTGGGAAATGAAGTGAGGCTTTAGCTGCTGAGTAATTGGGCTTGGGTTGGATCTCAAAGTGTGATGCATAAGCCACATGGTTTACTCCTGAAGAGTCTAAACTCTCCCTTTTCCTCAAGGGATATTCAAGGATGCTTTTGAAAGGAAGGATGGGCCAAGTATTGGTTGTGAGTCATTGTTCTTCACTGTAGGTAATAAGTCGTTGTAACCACAGAGCCTGTGGAGACCTGCCCCCTCCCCCCCACCATGTGTACTGAGGGCTGTGATGCCATCTCGCCTGCAGGCCAAGCAGTACCCTTTAGATGCCTGTGTGCTTCCAGGTTTGATACATTCTCTGCTGTCTCCCATCCCCTTCCCTCTATGATAGCAATACAGTTGCCCAACACCTTGGTTAAATAAGTCTAGCATACAGCAAGGAAGATGAGATTAGGAGTTGGAGCCCGTCCCACAGTTCTGCAGAGTCAGCTTGCCCTCCTTGGCACAGCACATGCCTGCATGCTGAGCAGAGCTAAGGCGAGAGTGGGACTATGCCAATAGGACTATTCAACTACCAGCCATTTTGTGCTCAAGTACCCTGAGAAGTGAAGAAACTTTGGAGTTGAGTGAAAAGTTCTCAAAGGGTCTATTAATTCCAAGGAGGAAGTTGGGCTTGAAGAGAATCTTTAATCCTATAAAAGAAAAAGTAATAGGGATATAACTTTATGCTAATGCTAATGTAACTGAACATAATTCCAGTCACTATCTTCCCTAGATGTGACATGCCCAGTATCATGGGAATGCTGTTGCTTATGTTGGTTCAGGTAGATTGAGTCACGTAATTGGATTTCAAGAATGGACATATCCCGTTTTTGACGTAGGCACTCTACAGTATTCTTAAGCTCTGACTACAAGTAGTTTCTTGTTCTTAAAAGCAAGCAAATCTCTGTAGTTCAAGTGAATATTCCAAACTAAGTATTTTTGAGGTTTCTAAAACCTTAAATATTTTCATAATCTGGCAAATAGTCACTGTTTCTCTTGTGTGTGAAATCCTGTGATAGATGATTCCTGCCTTTATGGTGTTTGCACAATGTGACTTCTACATATCACTATGTAAGATGAAGCCAGTTAGAATATGCCCCAGTCAACTTCTGTTATAAGGAATAACTTCGTATCTGAGTCAATATCTGAAAGATCCAATTGTTAGGACAAACTCTGAAGAGGCTGTTATATCTATTTTTACACAACACACATCACTACCACATTCCTGGAATGATTTAGGGCTTCTAAACAAACAGTAAACAATACAATAATTAGAAGAGGGGATAAAAGCCCAGCAAGAAGAGAGCAGGATTATAAAACCAAGCCATTAGACCTCATGCATTAGGCTCCTGCCAATTTGGCTCTGAGCCTCCTAGGAGCTGGAGAAAAGAGCCAATTGGCAAATTTGTCATTAGGCACTTGAATATAAACTTAAAATGGAGGAGGAAGTGGGGCCATTTGCATTCTAAGCTCCCTGGAACCAAAATGAAAAGATGTTTTTCTTCCCTTCAAGATCTCAAGTACCTTGAAGGGAAAAGTAGAACAGAAAAGGTGTCTGCATAACTAGACAAGGATTTAGAGATCAAGGAGACTAATGAATTTGACTCAGAATAATGAGGTCTGTCACTGGTGACCCCAGCTCATTGTCAAACCGAAGGGATAACACCTCTTGAGGAAAAAAAAAGCCATGTTGAGATTGTGTAAACAGACAGCTAGATATGTGTTGGAAAGGCTTATTTTTATTTTGTACTCATAAAGTTTGCCTTTCCAAAATCTACTGCATATTCATGAGCAAGAGTCCTGATTCCAATCTTACAAAATTCTGATTTAGCGCAGACTATGGAACCGTGACTAGGGGGCCCCCTTGTGGAGCTTATCTGCACTGCAAGGGGCTAATTCCTTGTACTCTTCCTCCGTTGCCATTTGCATTTCCAGAAGGACTGCTCCACATCAATCTATTTCAGAGATAAAGAGATAAAATCCAGTCAAATCAGTTTGATATATGTTACAATGATCTGTTTCTAAGAGCAGAGCAGAACAGTGCAGTTGATGGATCAGAGCCTAATACCATTGATTTTCCAGCTGGACAAATGCCCTGGCATGTTACCTCCATGCAGAATGGAGCACACGGTATCATTTATAGACCTTCTGTGATAGAGAAATATGTGGAACTTTGGGACTCATCATAGGGTCCAAACTGCACTCTTAAATGCAGTAGGCACTGACCACATGTCACTTAAGCACTTGAAACCTGGCTATGCCAAACTGACATGCTCTCAGGCATAAAAAACCATCAGCTTTGGAAGAATTCATATAAACAAAGAATGCAAAAAAAAAATCTCAATTTTATATTGACTATAAGTTAGATTATAATATTTTGTATACTGGGTTAAATAAGAAAATTATGGAAATGCTATTTGCATCATATTTCTGTCAGGTAGTCCTAGTCTAAAGAATCAAAATATTCATGGGGACATGCAGTTAGTGTTTCCAGAGTCCCATGGAGAAAAAGGTGTTGCCATCCTACTATGGGACCTGGAAGAAAGACAATAGTAAAATTAGCACTCCCAATACAGAATTTACAGGTAAGCAGCTCTTCTTTCCAGGCAGGGAGCAGGAGTATGGAGTCCATGCCACCTAGAAGACTTGATGTAATTCTACCCTCAAGCTGCTAGCACTTCTAGGCATCATAAATAAAAGGCTTAAGGATGTGTTTATTAAATACTCTTTTGTCCTAAGACTATGTGCAAGTACTTGTGTGTTCATTAGAATAATAAAGGGCCCAAGGACTTGGTGTACTACATCTTGTCAAAATATAGCCTCCTTAGTGAAGAATCCATATGAAGAACAGTGCTGATTCCCTGACCTCTTTAGTCTCGGGTGTATGTGTGTGTGTGTGTGTGTGTCCATGGCAATGTGTCTTTCATGTTTGATGAAAAGGGAAAGATTGAGGGAAGTGACACCATAACTATTACCAGAACTTACATAAAATACAATTTTTTAAAGAATATCTTATGTTAGGCAAAATGTTCCACAAAATTCTCCCTTTCCCTCATTTCACTTAGGTCTAAAAAGCTGGTCTGTGTAAAATCCCCTTTGGTAGTTTCCTTACTATTACCAATAATGACTTTTTATCATTTTGTCTTTTTAAAATATTATTTATTTAAATTCAGTTTAGTTAACATATAGTGTATTATTAGTTACTGGGGTGAATTTAGTGATTCATCAGTTGCATACAACACCCACTGCTCATTACATCATGTGTCCTCCTTAATGCCCATCACCCGGTTACCCCATCCCCCCACCACCTCCCCTCCAGCAACCCTCAGTTTGTTTCCTAGGGTTCACCATTTCTTAGGTTTGCCTCCCTCTCTGTTTTTACCTTATTTTTCCTTCCCTTCCCCTAATTTCATGTTTTGTTTCTTAAATTCCACATATGATTGAAATAATGTATTTGTCTTTCTCTGACTTATACCTAGCATAATACCCTCTAGTTCCATCCACATTGTTGCAAATGGCAAGATTTCATTCTTTTTGATCAGAGTAATATTCCATTATAAATATATACCACATTGTCTTTTTTTAAAAAGATTTGTTTATTTATTCATGAAAGACACAGAAGGAGGCAGAGACATAGGCAGAGGGAGAAGCAGGCTCCTAGCAAGGAGCCCGATGTGGGACTCAATCCCTGAGCCCCAGGATCACACCCCGAGCCAAAGGCAAACGCTCAACCACTGAGCCACCCAGGAGTCCCAATATACCACATTGTCTTTATCCATTCATCAGTCGATGGACATTTGGACTCTCACCATAGTTTGGCTATTGTTGATAATGCTGCTACAAACATTGGGTGCACATGCCCCTTCAAATCGGCATTTTTGTATCCTTTGTGTAAATATGTAGTAGTGCATTTGCTGGGTCATAGGGCAGTTCTATTTTCAACTTCTTGAGGACCTTCCATACTGTTTTCTAATTTTTTTTTTTTAATTTATTATAGTTACAGAGAGAGAGAGAGGCAGAGACACAGGCAGAGGGAGGAGCAGGCTCCATGCACCGGGAGCCTGACGTGGGACTCGATCCCGGGTCTCCAGGACCGCGCCCTGGGCCAAAGGCAGGCGCCAAACCGCTGCGCCACCCAGGGATCCCCCATACTGTTTTCCAGAATGGCTGCACCAGTTTGCATTCCCACCAATAGTACAAGAGGGTTTCCCTTTCCCTGAATCCTCACCAACACCTGTTGTTTCCTGAGTTGTTAATTTTAGCCGTTCTGACTGGTGTGAGGTGGTACCTCATTGTGGTTTTGGTTTATATTTCCCTGATGCCAAGTGATGTGGAGCATTTTTTCATGTGTCTGCTGGCTGTTTGTAGGTGTTCCTTGGAGAAATGTCTGTTCATGTCTTCTGCCCATTTCTTGATTGGATTTTTTGGGTTTTTGGATGTTGAGTTTGATAAGTTCTTTATAGATTTTGGATATTAGCCCTTTATCTAATAAGACATTTGCAAATCTATTCTGTAGGTTCCTTTTTAGTTTTGTTCCCTTTGCTGTACAAAAACTTTTTATCCTGATGAAGTACCAATAGTTCATTTTTGCCTTTGTTTCCCTTGCCTCTGGAGATGTGTCTCACAAGAAGTTGCTACGGCCAAGGTCGCAGAAGTTACTGCCTGTGTTCTCCTCTAGGATTTTGATGGATTCCTGTCTCCTGAAAGACATTTAGGTCTTTCATCCATTTTTTAGTTTATTTTTGTGTGTGGTATAAGGAAATGGTCCAGTTTCATTCTTTCGCATGTTGCCGTTCAATTTTCCCAACACCATTTGTTAAAGAGACTTTTTTTCTCTCTTGGATATTGTTTCCTGATTTGTCAAAGATCAGCTGACCATAGAGTTGAGGTTCGTCATTTTGTCTTTTAACAGAAAGTAGTGGGTTCTTCCCTTAGTTTTCACATTTCTCTTAAGCAGTGATTCTTTAGAGGGGTTGGGGTAGGAGACAATTTTGTCCTCCTTGGGGACCTTTGTATTGTCTGAACATCCTTTGATTCTCACAATTGGGTGCTGAGGGATATTACTGGCATCTTGTGAGCAGAGGCCAGAGATGCTGCAAAATATCCTATAATGCACAGGACAGCCCCCACAAAAAAAGAATTATCTAAACTAAAATGCTAATAGTGCAGAGGTTGAGAAAATATCTTAGAAAATGACATGCCCAACAATGCCAACCTAAGGTGCTACTGATTATGCTCAGGCCAATCCCAAAATGTGACTTTCCCATGAACAGAAAGGTTCTCTGGACTTTGAGGCCTGCAGGAGTTTGTTCACTAGCTTCATTGTTTTCACTTCTTTGTGAACTTTATTTATCACAGCACTTACGAAATAGTAATTATTTTAAGCAAGGAACTATATGTATATGGATTTTCTTCTAAGCCTCTCAAAATATAGTTTTAGCATTGATTTTAAGTGGCCAGAAACTCAAAATTTGCTCATCACAAACTTGTGGTTTTCTTTCTTTTCTTAAGATTTATTTATTTTACAGAGACAGTGTATGTGTATACACAAGTTGGAGGGGGTGGGTGAGGAGAGAGTCTTAAGCTGATTCCATGTGCTGAGCTCTGAGCTGGACATGGGGCTCGATCACACAACCCATGAGATCATGGCCTAAGGCAAAACCAAGAGTCAGACATCCAACCACCTTCGCTACCCAAGTGCCCCCCAAATTGTGGTTTTCTTAACCAGAGGTGGTTGAACTGGAAGTCTTAGCTTGATCACCAAGGCAGAACTTGCCCCAAATCTGCTGAGGGATTGTCGGGTCCCTAGCCAGGCCATAAGAGTCCAAAAACCACCCCAAAATTGTTATAATGATCTATTTCTGTGATAAATAGCTTCAGGCTTCTCAAGGAGCCCTTAGCACATCACAAGAACATTCTCAATCCACCTGTAAGACAAAAACTCATATCCAAGGAATCGAGACCAAACATCACTGACCATGCTCCACCCTCTCTAATTTTAACATTGACCAAAAGATTCTAATTTTATAATTCAAGGAACAATTAAAACCTGAGAACATTGAATTACTCTGTTGGCAAAGTAAAACAATCCCCTTTAAGTCTGAATCTGGGTTCAGCTAATGGGCACCCCATGAGCGAGAGCCCTCTCAAACTACCCATCACTGCAAAGATGCATTGAGTGCAGTTGCTATGAGACGTAGCAGCAGGACAAGGCAGGTGCCCAGTAGCAATGTGGAATTATCACTGCACACAATGTGAGATGGGGCCAGTGTTACTGGAGCTCTGAGCAGTCAGGAGTGCTGCCTACCTCTCAGATTAAAGTGCCCTTCTTTGCTATCTTCTGAGCATAGCCATTTGTAATCTTATACTTTCTCGCGTTAAAAAATATATATGGCATGTGCCCCATGGTTACAAACAGTATGGAGATGGAGACCAGCACGCCAAACTGCTGAGGCCATGGGGCTAGTATGACGAGGACAAAGTGGATGAGGTCCATGAGGTAGTTCACGGGGCCCTGCACACCGTTCATAGCCCCTCGCTCTGCTTCTGGAATGTTCTCCTGAAGAAGCTGGGTCACAGTGAGGTCAAAGGACCAGAGACCTACAGGCCAGCAGTGTTGGGGGAGAATATAAACAGATATCAGAGACCTCAGTGAGAATCTCAGCTCCGGAACTGAATGGCATTGTCACGTTGGGTAAATGAAGCTTTCCGTGGCTCAGTTTCCTCATCTGGGAAATGGGAAGATTTAGAGCACTATCTCACTGGAGGATTAGATGAGACAGTGTTGTGAGGTGTATAGCCTGACCATCTCTGCGTGGTAGTTACCGTCATAATTTGTAGTATTATTTCTTGAATTACCATCACCACAGCATCACTACCTAGCAATATAGCTTCACTGGGGGGGGGGGGGGGGGGGGGGGCGGGGGGGTAACTTATGCCTCCACTCCAGGGAGCAACATCTTGAGCTTCTAATCTAGTTCCAATTCCAGACTCCCTCTCTTTGCTCCTGGTTTGGCACAGCAGGAATTAGCCTCTCTTTTCCTTGTATCCCTTTCAACCACATAAAGAAGCCCTATTTGGTTACTTCAGAAGCAGCCTCAGGACCTGCTATAGAGGCATCAAAGAGGGCAGAAGCCAGCCATGGTGACGACAGTGCTGTCCTTGAGCGGCTGCACCAGGGCCTCTCGTGCCTGCCTCCACAGACGCTGCTCCCAGCTTCTGTCTGCCCGGTTGGTTTTCTGGTCAGCTGGCCTTCTAGATTCTCCCTGAGATCCAGCGTTGGCTCTGCAGAGGCCTCCTGGTTGCCTGTCCTGATCCCTGGACTTAGCTCTGAACTTCAGAATTATGTGGATTGATATGCTTGTGTCCTCTGGGATCTGCCTTTGCAAAGCACCAGCCAGGCCTTCCACCTCCTGTGCTGCCCCTGCCACCTTGCTGTAACCTCCACCTGGGGGCCCTGACTAGTCCCCCATCCTCTGAGCTGTGTTGACCAGCATGGTCTCTCAGTCCCTAGGGATGTGGCCTGCCAAAGGCCTTGCCCTGTGCTAGACTCTGACTTGGAACTTGCCTGTCAAACCCTCAACAAGCAGAGCTTAGGAAGCATCTGTAAAATGTCCCCTTGACACAATGGAAGTGCCCAGAAGTGAGGGCCAGTTATTCACTGACAGAATTATTTCTACATTGAGGGCATAAAGAGTTACAGTTCTTAGATTTTTTTTAAAGATTTATTTATCTTAGAAAGAGTGAGACCATGAGCAGGAGGGGCAGAGGGAGAGTGATAGAGAATCTCCCGCAAACCCCGTACTGGGCTCTAGCACTCAGTGTGGGGCTGCACCTCACGACCCTGAGATCATGACCTGAACCAAAACCAAGAGTCGGATGCTCACCATGCACCACCCGGTGCCCTCACGGTTCTTAGATCTTAAAAAGCAAAGTGAGGGATCCCTGGGTGGCGCAGCAGTTTAGCGCCTGCCTTTGGCCCGGGGCACGATCCTGGAGACCCGGGATCGAATCCCACGTCGGGCTCCCGGTGCCTGGAGCCTGCTTCTCCCTCTGCCTGTGTCTCTGCCTCTCTCTCTCTCTCTCTCTCTCTCTCTCTCTCTCTCTCTCTGTGTGACTATCATAAATAAATAAAAATTAAAAAAAAAAAGAATGTTTAGTGTAAAAAAAAAAAAAAAAGCAAAGTGACTTTTGGGCAATGTGCCAAATCTTCTTGTAGCCAGAGTTCTATATCTTAGTTTCCGTCAGAATGGAAACAAATTATTTACTCAACAAATGCCTAGGATGAGCCTGGCCTGGGGATACCTGGTGAAACGCCAAGGCTGGCCACAGGCCCCTCGTCCTGGTGAGAGAACCAGTCACCAGATCCGACCATGCTGACCGTGCCAAGCAACACATAAGACATCCTTTTGGGCACTGGTGCTTTTAATGTGTGCAGTTTCAATGGCACAGTCCCTGGGTCATTTGGAATTCTGCCAGGAATAAAGATAAAGGGCACCTGTTGGCAGTGAGTGTGCAGGAGCCACGCAGCATCCATTTTGCTTGGCACTGTGGTTCTATGTCACCGCCCAGCCCACACCCCGCCCTTACACAACAATGTTCGTGAAAGCACCAGAAGTACAGCCAACATAGGATAATGGAGATGAGGGTTAATATTCGTTCTTAACAAGTAGCTCCTATGCTTGTGACTTCCCTGACAGGACCTCTCGTTCTGTCCCCATCTTACAGAAAAGGAAATGGTGACCCAGGGAACTTAGGTGAAGCCAATATCATCAGGCAGCCTGGCTCCAGGTCCCGAGCTGTCTCCTTCACGAGTGTCAAGAGTGTTCTGTGTCTCTGGAATCCTCATCCAGGATCAGCAAAAAGAACTATTGCAGGGGATCCCTGGGTGGTGCAGCGGTTTGGCGCCTGCCTTTGGCCCAGGGCGCGATCCTGGAGACCCGGGATCGAATCCCACATCGGGCTCCCGGGGCATGGAGCCTGCTTCTCCCTCTGCCTGTGTCTCTGCCTCTCTCTCTCTGTGACTACCATAAATAAATAAAAATTGAAAAAAATTAAAAAAAAAAAAAAGAACTATTGCAGTAGAGAAAAGCTGGAAGCCTGTCATGCTAAATGCTTCTCTGGATTATAGGCACTGCCGATGACACTCCACATTCTCCAAAGGCGATCATTTCCTTTGTGTCAAGAAGAGTCAAGGGGACCCCCCACCACCACCTTTTGAACTAAATAGTTTATTATCATCATGTGAACTGCATATATCTTACATGGTCAATCTGCTCTCAGTTGTTCATGCAACTAAAGGCCGGAAGTACACACCAAATACCTCAATAAAAAATAATCTACCTCTCAGGTACCTCACTTAAAATATTTCAGAAGTTGATGAAAGAACAGGTTTCTAAGTCAGTCATTTAGAATTGGGAACACAGTTTCTCTCTCACACACACACACTTCATCAGAGGAATGAGGTTGCCAGGCCAGCCCATGGTTCCATAACCTCTTGAATCTGATCTACAGAATCCTCATTTCCTCTCTCCCAATGTTCCAAAGCTTTTGTGGGCCAAGGCGTTCTGGGTCTCATGGCAGAAATAAGGAAAACATCCCTCCACTCCTGTTATCTCCCCCCACTGTGGCTCTAGTGGTGAGAAGGTAAAGCTCTGAGCTCCTGGAGCTTGGGGACTTTGCTGAAGCCCAGGACCTAGTACAGCAGGGGAGGTACACAGAAGAGGCCTGCAGGAAGACTTGTTGAATGAATGAAGAAGATAGATTTGGTTGTTAAGCCACACCTTCCACTACCCACTACCACACTTTCCACCCTCTCCATTTCTGACCTTGGCTTGGGGAATCCACGGGTGATGAGCTGTGACCTCAGGGAGGGGCTTTGAAGGTGGTGACTTTGGATTTCGGGAAGGGGGTAAGGCTTGGCTGGAAAACTTGATCTCAGGGATTCCATGTCTAAGTGAGGCCCAGGTTCTGCCCAGGTTGGGAATCTGCAGGTCTAATCACAGGGGTCAATAAGCTGTTAAGTGATTTTTATTGCCATCACCATTGATCCCAATATGTCACTGTTGCATTCACAAAGCAACTGATCAAACTTGAAAAAAACAACAATAAAACCCCCTTACTAAATCAGGTGAGTTCTGGGGTGCCTGGGTGGCTCAGTCAGTTAGCATCTGCCTTCAGCTCAGGTCATAATACCAGGGTCCTGGGATGGAGCCCTGCCTCATGCTCCCTGCTCAGTGAGGGGAGTGGGGAGCCTGCTTCTCCCTGTCCTCCCCACTCTTGCTCTCTGTCACTTTCTGTTAAATAAATAAATAAATTCTTTAAAAAATAAATCAAGTAAGTTCTCATTGGCATATATGAATGACACATGGTTAGTGGCAAAGTTCCAAGTCCAAGTTCTTGGGGCCGACAAGCTTGTAGACCTTCAAAGTTAGGCACCTTGTCCTGAGAAAAGATTTCCCTCCCCTCCCCTAAGCATCCAAGGAAGGTTTTGGCGCTACTGAGCTGTCCTCTTTCCTGTCTTTCCATCCCAGTTCCACAGAGAAAGAATCCAGGTCAAACTACTCCTTTAACGTAGATGCCATCTATAGCATTGACATGCCTGATACCTAGGAAATAACTATTCTCACTTCTCCAAATTTCCATGTCTTCACATTTTAGCCTTTGTACAACTGTCTAGCCTAGAACACTCTTTCTTCATGTCACCTGCTCAGTTTGTTCTTCGGGGATCTCTTAATTGAGTCTCAAGTTAGGAAGACCAACTCTAACTCCCAAGACCAGGCTTGGTGTCCCTCCTCTGTATTCTCAATTTTCTCCCCCTACCTCCACAACATAGGTCCTCTTGCTTTGTATTGTTGACTGTTGTTGACTGTTCACTCAATGACCTTCCATCCCAATTGTATGCTCCATGGGGCTAAGAGTGTGTGATTAAACCACTCTTGTATCCCCAGTGTGTAGGGCAGTTCTTTTCATGTAACATGTTCTAGGTGAATGAACGACAGAGAGTTAACAATGGTACAATGGTGAGACCATCAAATGCTTCTAAGGTTATCTAACACTATTATAGTCTGCAGAATCCCATGTCTCACCTGACCCACTACTCACCTATCTTGCCAGGACCACACCTGAGAATAACAAGATGATGAAGATGTAAGACTCAGGATGCCTGGGGTCCTGCTTGCCTTCACACAGAACTGTGTTATTGGTCCAGTGGATGGAAAAGCAATCTGGGAGGATAGGCTGGTTCACGTTTCTTTCAAAGACATAAACATGGACCTGGTCCTCTTTTAGCAACTCATGGTTTGAAGAAGAGGTTTTGCTTAATGAAAGGGAGAAAACAGCCAGATCAAATGGACTTCCAGGAGCAAAGACAGAAAACACACAGAGCGTCAGACAACCTACACGGAGACAGCTGGATATGATTCCTGTGGCGACCAAGCCAGAATGTTCCCTGAGCCTGGTGAAGAGCATTGTGCCCATCAGGCAGAGAGAGCTGATAGGGCCCTGAGGATGCTAAGCAGGGAGCCTCCGATACCTTGGGTAGAGGTGTAGCTAGTGATGATGCAGTCAAAGCCAAGCACCGTCATGTAGAGGAAGGCCAAACCCAAGCCCACCAGGAAGACAGTCTGCCTGTATGTAGGACACTTCCCACCCCTCATGGCACATGCGCAGCAGCCTTCAGGGGTTTCGGAGGCAGCAAGGAAGCACAGGTTGTGGCCTGTTGTCCTTCAAGGTTAGACTGGCTATCCTTTAACCCTCCCGAAGTTTTGAGCTTGTTGATGAATCCATCGGTGGTTTCCCCAGAGTCCATTTCACCTGAAATAAAATCCAATAAGCACTATGTCAGTGCCCTGCTCCAATGCCCTCAGCCCAGCCCTGCCCTTATGTGCTTCCTTGGTGGGCAACTTCCCTATGGGTGACAATGGCTTCCTAGCCCAAGCGTCGTGTCTTTCTGAGAGTCTCTCTCCAGCTCCATGAACAGAGGGCAGGCTGTACTGGATGTGCCCGGACATCACCTCTGGGAACAGCACTTGGGAGAGAAATGTCCCAGTTTGCTTGGCTGTTGGTGGGACAGTTCTGAGGTAAATCCTACACAGTGTCTCACACGGCCCTAGCAAGACTGAGCCCCAGTCGCAGTAACCTGCGTGCCAATATGCTCTATTTTGGCTCTTCACCCTTCCTGGCCTCATTTCCCACCCCCCTCCATTCTTTCTAGGATCACCTTCCAAGGAGATTACTTTTCATCCCAAATCCTCTCAAGAATTGCTTTGGAGAGAACCGGAATTAAGACACACAGTGAGGTCGGGAAGGCGGCCACTGACAGGAGAGAAAATACAGCAGAGCACGAAAGACAAATTTTCATGGCTTGAAACATGGTAATGAACTCTTAAAAATAGTGATGGATGTTTCCTTTGTTTAGGTTTCTGAAGAAACAGATACTTGTGAAAAGAAAATGATAATAGCTTTTGGCCTTCCAGGATGGAACAGGCAATGGTTGTAAGCAGATTTAAAAAACAAAGAACCCTTTGTGGGAGCCGTTTAGCATAGATGAAGGCAAGCTCTGGGGGAAAAAAATGACAGGAGTCAGGAGGGCTGTGAAGGAAGGAGAGGGGGTCAGGCTATCAGAACTATGAGGAGGGGAAAGCTCTTGGTTGTAGAAAATAATTTATTGCCAGCACAGCTTAAAAAAAAGCTAATAACAATAACAACACCAATGAAAAACCAGCTAACACAGACTTGTTTCACCACCTGCAGGGAAAAATGGGGTTTTGCAGAGGCGATCTTTCCACCACAGCAAGCCCGCAATCAGTCCTGCCGCTGTTACTCTTACTGTACAGACAGTGAGACACAGAGTCTGAGTAAAATGGCTCGGCCTGGTTACACGGCTAAAAGGGACAGAGGGGAAGATACAGCACAATTTATTTATCTGTCTCTAACTACTTACTAACTACTTACCTACCTGTCCATCCATCATTTCAATGCGTCTATCTATCTCACTCTATAAAATACATATATTTTATTCATGCAATGAGATCTGGTGTGCTTCACTTGCAAAGCAACTTGAGAGAAAAGATAATTAATTATAAGAAGTCCAGAAAAAGAAACTGATCTCAGAAGCAAGGCCTCAGCTCTGTTATGCCAGGCAAATGGGCAGGCCCCCCTTCCTCCCATCTTCACCTTAATGCTAAGGAATCTCTGATTTAAAGACCACTACAGAGGGGCACCTGGTGGCTTAGTCAGTTGAGCATCTGACTGTTGATCTCAGCTCAAGTCTTGATCTTGGGTTCATGAATTCAAGCCTCAAATTGGGCTCCATGCTGGATGGGAACCTACTTTAAAAAAAAAAAACGGGGTGCCTGGGTGGCTCACTTGGTTATGCGCCTGCCTTCAGCTCAACTCATGATCCCAGGGTCCTGGGATCGAGACATGCCTTGGGCTCCCTGCTCAGCAGAGAGTCTGCTTCTCTCTCTCTCCCTCTGCCTGCCTCTCCCCCACTTGTGCTCTCTCTCTGTCAAATAAATAAATAAAATCTTTTAAAACAAACAAACAAAACCCACTGCTGATAGCAGAGACGGTCAATTCATCACATTGTCTTGACCAAAGAGCAGCCCACACTCTCTGAGATGGTTGTCTTTCTAACTTAGCGTCTTTAAGAAGGAGGATTATGAGTGAGAAAGGAAGAAGAAATTTGCCCCCAGAATCATGAAATAGGTTGTACAGGTTAATTACTGCACAGTTCCATGGGAGCGCTACTCACATGGCAGTCTCTCTAAATAAAGACCCTGGAATGAGGCAGTGTACAACCTGTGTAACTGCACGTGACAACCCCACCAGTGAGATCAACCATATGACCAATGGCATAGTTGGAACCTTCTTATTTTTTCACTGTTTCTAGACACGTTTGCAGACAGAATGTGGAGATTATAATCAGACACGAGCTCTGGAAAGAAGAAATGAAATACATAAAGGAGGAAAAAAGAACAATAGCTGTCTCTGAGTTTACCTTACCTTGAATGTTCTTAGCCTCCTATTGCCTTCCTTGGAAGTGCCCCCTGTTTGTTGCTGGGGTTTTACAGCCAATTGGGGAACTAGCTGATAAACTCTGGACAGAAATAGAAACTCCACAAGAAGTGAAACCAAGTTCCATCCAAGAATGAAACCACAACCGATCACATGAGATGCCCATGTCATCACCTGGCCCACGGACAGGGGAGCAAATATATTGATGATCTGGTCCAGCTGCCGGACGGCTGGGTTCATCCCTGTAAGCGAGAAGGGAACATTCCAACTCAGTGGCTAAGTCCTTCCTCCCAGTGAATTTAACATGGTGCATTTGCTAGGTTTGCTAGCCGTGCACTGGGTAAACTGTGGTGAAAACAGAAATTATCCCTTTCAGTCTAACTATGGATTCTTCATTGGATTTTCAACCTAAAAAAAAAAAGACTTCAAGGTCAGCTCTGTTGAACTTGAACAATTAACAGATGAGTAAACTGAAAACAAGGTTGCTTGGAGCTAATTACTCTAACTCCTGTCTCCTGCCTTCTCTTTTCTGTCACATCCCACTATCTTAACAACAACAACAACGATATTAACTAGTCATGATGTTATTATGACTGACATTATGACTGTCAACAAGGGGGAGGAGGACATAGGACAAAAATAGTTGAAAACTTCCTAGTTCTAGGCGCCGAGTTCTAAGCCTTCTGCCTACAACCAGCTCATGTCCTCCTCACAACGACTCTAAGAGATCCACCGGGGCTCCATTTTACAAATTAAGAAGTAGAGGCACGAAGAGGTGAACATATTTGCTCAGGGTCACAGAGAAGGTAAGTAAGTGGTGGAGCCAAGGTTCAGGTCCGGGCGGTCTGACTCCAAAGCTTACTCTCTTAGCTATTTCACCATTGCTGAGGAACATGTTTGCAGGATCGCTTTTAAAAATCATAGTGAGGGACACTTGGGTGGCTCTGTGGTTGAATGTCTACCTTTGGCTCAGGTTGTGATCCCGGAGTTCCGGGATCGGGTCCTGCATCGGGCTCCCTGCAGGGAGCCAGCTTCTCCCTCTGCCTGTGTCTCTGCCTCTCTCTGTGTGTCTCTCTCATGAATAAATAAATAAAATCTTAAAAAAAAAATCATAGTGAGCCTCAAAACAGATTCTGTGCTTACTTTTAGATTTCTTTAAGGGTAATTAAGAGAGGCTAGGAAGATTTTCTTTTACCCAGAAACAGAGGACACTCTCAACACCATGTCACCCGGCTTTTATCCACATAGCTGTTTTATTTTGGGTGGTGTTATTTAAGCCACAGTACATCCAAATAAGTGTAGTTTAGAAGAAGACATGATTATAAGGGGCTTCTACTCTTTGTAAGGAGTGTATTTTAATAGACTTCTCCGTGATAGCTTCCTTTATCTTGGCTACCAACTCACCAACATTTTCTAGCAGAGAATACCAATTCCGCAAATATAGGGTTGGACAAGATCTCCAGTTTTTAAGTTGGCAATTTGAATATATCACGATGTGAAGGATCCAAGTTAGAAACGGAAGAAAAAAAACAAAGAAGATGCCAGATCCTTCCGTTTAGCTCCATTGTTGAAAAAAATTCTTCCTCTCGCTATCAGTGACAAGTGATAATCAAGTCACATTTGCGGATGCATTTTTTGTTGGGGGAAGCAGCACCTTATCACCGGCCAGAAGTAAGACATCTTTTAATTCACTTATGTTGCAGGACTAAAATTGCCATGGAACTTCCATAACATATTTTGAGGGGCTTCTCTCCTCAAGGTACAGTTTATATATCTTTTTGATAATAACAATGTCATCCATTTCTGTCTGAGAGCAGATGTAGTGTTAAGTGCTTTACAAATCCCATTTCTCACAGAATTCTTCTCCACACTGAGTGGGCCTCAGTCTGGGGTGTGGGTATGAGGCCTATTTTCTCCCATTCTACAGATGAGGAAAGTAGAGTCTGGAGAAGTTAAGTCAATTGCAGCCAGTAAGACAGTAAGAATTTGAATTCAGCTGGATTCAAATCCAGGGCTGTTGGGCTCTGGATGCCTTTCTCTGAAAGGCCACTTTACTGCCCATCTCACTTCTGTTCCCTGAGCCAGACCTGCTTCTCAACTGAACAGAGGACCAGGATGCTCCCATGTGACCCAGGTCACCAGCCAGCTGGCCTCTGTCATCCCTGGTGAGGCTCACAATCCAGTCCTTCTGAGGGGTGATGACCCGGGCTGCACTGGCCAGCCTCGCCAAGATCTCCAGGGGTGTCACAGCCACGTAGCAGGCCCCTACGGGGGGTGAGGGTGGGAGGCCAAGTTTAGAATCCCCAAAACAGACCTTCTCAGTGTCTTGTGGCACATACCACACTTACTAATCTGACAGGTCAAGGAACATCCACAAAGCACGCAGAGACCTTTGACAGAAAGACGTTTGATGCAGGTTCAAAGCCAAACACTACTGTGTTGAGTCTTCCCATTTCCTTCTTCCCAGCCCATCAGTTTTGGACCTGAGGCGAATTTGTGCCTTGTAGACACGACCCCTGCTGTTCTGGCTGCCACCGCGTCTGTGGGATTGGGGCTCTGATTCACAAACTAGGGGCGAGGAGACACTGCCTCAAGGTTAACCAGATCCCAAACAGTGAGATGACTCCCTGAGGGGCGAGAGGCTTGTCTCTGGCATTCTCCGGTAGGGCCCAGGAGGGAGGGACATGCGGCACACGCTGGCCAGCCGCCCGGCTCCCTCCTGCAGGACACAGCCTCGGCGCGGGCCATGGCAGGCATTCTGAGTGGAGAGCCAGGCATGAGCAACTGCGAATGGCCACGATATTCACTCTTGGTCTTAAGAGACAGGTCACGGCTACGTTATCATTTAATGCCGAGTAATCAATCACATTTGACCAAATCCCTGGGCCCGCTAGAGTTCTCCTTTTCATCAGCAATCAAGGGCTTGAGTAGGAGGCAAAGAGGAGGCTCACATGCTCTCTAAAGGCAAAGCCTCTGCAACCAAAAGAAAACAAACCACCAAACCTGAGCTTTACAAGTAAGTGAAAACATACTTTGAGAGAAGAATTCTATGAAAAGCAAGATACTTGGTAAGTCAGAGAATTTAAAGTGTTTCCACTGACACATCACACTCTTCTGGACGTGACCTGTGACTGAAGTTATCAGTATAGTCAAAGGACCAACTTTAAATAAGTTAGCTTTTCCAATGGCACAGCTTCAGAGAATGTCTTTCCAAGCCACCTAAGCAGGAATGAAATGTTGACTAGTAATCAAAATAAGAAAAATTTGAAATCCTACATTCTTACTTGGTAAAAGAGGGTTAAAAAGATATTAAAGCCAAAAGTGGGCCACCTGGGTGACTCAGCAGTTGAGCATTGTTATCCCGGGGTCCTGGGATTGAGTTCCAGGTTGGGTTCCCCGCAGAAAGCCTGCTTCTCCCTCTGCCTGTGTCTCTGCCTCTCTCTTTATGTCTCTCATGAATAAATAAATAAAATATTTTTTTAATGCACAAAAGCTAAAATAGATCTACATTTGAATGACTAAGTCTCCAGGTATTAGTTCCTAATTTAGAGAGATTACTTGGTACCAAAGATATCTTTTACGCATAGAAACTGTCTTTAATAAAAAATAGCACAAGTATATTATACATAGGTAATATTAGAGTATTAAAAAGAAAGCATGTTTTCAGGAGTTTAATATTAAAAATCTATGATGGGCAAGTATCCAAAAACTACAATAAAACATTTTGCACATAATACCAGAAAATGGTACAAAGCAGTATAACCCTTTCCTAGTTTTTAAAAGTTATGCTCTCTATTAAGTTCATATCATATTTTATTTCACTAAATAGACAACAAAAAAAGCTATTGAGATCATAACTTACCTCATAATTATGCATCATGGTTAAGAGTATTACCTTTGTTTCTTGGTTTCCTGTCAATCCAATCACCAATTAAGACCCCAAATATTAATATAGAGCCAGCCACCATTAAGCCAAACATTGCTGTTAGGAGAATATTGTATCCATATAATTCTATCAGGAACACAGAAATGGCAAAGTGCCACATTCCATCTCTCTGCAAGGCGATGAAGCAAAGCATGTTTTAACTATTGACCTAAAAGATGGAACAAACTTCAAATACAGAAAGATATATTTCTCCCAAAGGATGTAATATGCAGGATGTAAAATCAGAATGTCAAAATTTTACTTTTATGCAGTACAGCTGTAACATTTTAAAAATGCAATGTAGTTATACTTTAAAAAGCTGGACAGAATATATTTTAAAACCTAAAAACCTCAAGAGCCAAGAATCCCATGAGAAATATCAAATAAATACTTCTAAGGACATGAAAGCCCTAAGAGGTAAGCCCAGGTCCCCCTGAGACATCTGCTGATTCAGAGGAATTAGCTGTAAAACAGAACTGCAGTTTGGATGGTATTAGAAAGTCAGATGATAGAAGTCCATGCTTACCAAAGATGAGACAAAGACAAAATAGTTCCTGCTTTAAGCTGAGATCCCATATAACTCTACCCTAAGGGTAAGACAGGGTAAATCACAGTACTCCGACCCTTGCCTGGACTTGAAGTCTAGCCTTACATCATCTGCACTGTCCAGGAAATCACAAGCCTTGAATTTGGATTAAACTGGTCTCAAATGGTGAGTGCCTACCACGTATCTGGTAAAAGCCAATTAAATTCCTCTCTAAAGAAAGATACTATCATCTTAGGCTTCAAAATACTCCTACAATAATTTTTAAATACAATGCCCAGCACATGATCAAATATAAACAGTTATACAAAGAAATGAAATATCACAAGCATGATCTACATAAATAACAGACAATAGAAACATCTACTGAGACTTCGAACATTTAAATGAACAGACATAGGCCATAAAAAACAATGATTATTTTTTTAAAGAAATTAATGCCGAGTCTGACAATCTGAGCAGGAGATTGGAAACCATAAAAAAATGATATAGCCAGTTTGAAAAAGAACTACATAGAAATTCCAGGACAAAAAATATAAAAATAGAAATTAAAATTAAAAATCCAATTGGTATGTTCTATAGCAGATTATAACTAAAGAAAAATCAGTTAACTAGATATATGGAAAGAAAAATCCACACTAGAACACAGAAAGACAAATGAAGGGAAAATGGTAAGAACAGAAGATGAAAAAGAAGAAAAAAACATAATGAGCCAAATAGAAAACACAAAATAACATGATATATTTAGACTAAATATGTAACTTGTTATCATTAAATATAAATGAATTTAAATGTTCCAGTTAAAGAATAAAGATGAACAAACTGGATTTTAAAATACAACTAGAGAGGCCCATGGGTGGCACAGTCAGTTGAGTATCTGACTCTTGTTTTCAGCTCAGGTCATGATCTCAGGGTCATGGGATGAGCCCGGCATTGAGCTCTGTGCTCAGTGCAAAGTCTACTTAGGACACTCTCTCTTTCCTCCCTAAAATAAATAAAAATAAATCTTTAAAAATAAAATAAAATACAACTAGATGCTACTTACAAGAGACATATTAAAACAATAAAAAATCATATTGAAAGATGGGTAATGATATACCATGCCAACAGTAAGCAAAAAGAATTTTGTCATTAAATTAGTATCAGACCAAGTAGAGTTTAAAGGGAAAAAAGAAAGTGTTGCTTACAATAAAAAGGATTAATTGATAATGACAAAGATTTAATCCATTAGGAAGATATAAAAATTCCAGTTTTGTATGTACTTAATAACAAGGACTCAAAATATAGGACTCAAAAATGTGTAAAATTAAAAGAAGAAAAATATAAGCATTGTGGGAGATTTTAACTCACAACCTCTTGGTTACTGATAGAACAAGAAAATATATATATATATATATAGTGTGTGTGTGTGTGTATTCTATTCGAAGCTTATATAAAAAACACTGTACTCAGTAATATCAGAATATACATACTTTATAAGCACATGAAACATTTGTAGGAAATGGCCAGATAATGGATTGCATTGCAAATCTTAATTTTAAATGTTGAACCACACAGAGGATAATCTCTGATCTCAAGGCAATTAAGCTAAAAGACAATAAGAAAAAAAACCCAGAGATTCCTCATCTGTTTGTAAATTTTAAAATATATTTAAAAATAATCCATTGGTCAAGCCAGCAATCACAAAGGACATTATAAAATGTTTTTAACAAAGCATATCAAAGTTTGTCAGATGCAGCTGAAATACTGTTAGAACAGAAATTATAGTCTTAAATACAGATATTAGGAAAGAAAGGCTGAATTTAATGAGCTAAGTATCTATATTAAGATGTTAAAGAAAGAACAGCAAATAAAAACCAAAGAAAATAGGAGGAAAAAAAAAGGAAAAAAAAAAAGAAAATAGAAGAAAAGTAATAATAAAGAGCAGAAATTAATGATCTAGAAAAATGAAGGTACAATAAAAAGGCTTAAGCCAAAATTTGGCTCCTTGGCAAAACTAATTTAAAGATACCTTGTGGTTTATTATACAGTGAAATACTATATGGCAATGAAACGCACCAACCCAGGGCTAATTGTTTTTTTTTTTTTTAAGATTTTTATTTACTTATTCATGAGAGACAGGGAGAGAGAGGGAGAGAGAGGCACAGAGCAGGGAGCCCAACACGGGACTCGATCCCGGGACTCCAGGATCACACCCTGGGCCGAAGGCAGGTGCTAAACCACTGAGCCACCCAGGGATCCTCCCAGGGCTAATTGTAACAACATGGATATTACAAAATAATGTTGAACAAAAGAGGACATAATAGAGCATATACGGTAGGACTACATTTACAGAATGCTCCAACCAAATTTGAACTAAACAAAACTACACAGAAGAGCAAGGAAAAGTGAGGCTCATGGTGACTTCTTATTGGTGAGGAAGGAGTGAGATTGAGAAGGGCTCCAGGAAGGACTTCTTAGGTGCTGGCTACACCCTTTTGACTTGAGTGGTGACTTCATGTACTCACTTTATAATTCCTCATACAAACATGTTTTACGTACTTTTCTATGTGCCACAGTTGGTAATTCAAAACACTTTTTAACAAAAATATACAGGCATCTTGTATCAGATATTTTGAGACATCCTAATTGCCTATTACGGCTCTCTTAACCATTCAAAATTCATTAATCTCAATTTGGTCTTACCCACATTGAAAGGCACAGCTTACATAAATCAAAAATCTTGGACTTTGAGGTAGATCAAAGTTGCTCCTAAAACACACATCTCCAAATGATAAACATCATTAAGTAGCTAGCTAGCTATTGATTGATTGATTGATTGATTGATTGATTGATTGAAAATCTGGCCATTAACTCAGAGAAGTTAAAGTTTGGTGTGAATTCATTTTGTGAGTATAGCCCAGTGCTAACCAAAAATACAGGCAACAGAAAAGGTGGTTTTACTAAACACCTTCGGGGATTCTCAGGGCTCCTGTTATGCTTTTCAAAACAATCTTCATTCCCTTGAGTGACCACTAGGGAAATATTTGCCCATCTCCCTCTTCTCAAGTCTAGAGATGGAGGCAGAGAAGGAAGCAAGACTTGACACTACAATTCAGGCTTTAAAACAAGCAGCCCAGAGGGTAAGGGAGGAACATGGAAATGACAGCAGCTCCAGCTGGGGAGGCAGAGCGGTGGTTTTGAATGGAAGTCACTCCTGAGCAACATCTGAGGGCCAAGTGGGAGTTGAGCTCATAAGGAGGTTTGAGAGTGGAGATAGCTTTCCAAGTTGGGCAAAAGCCAGGAGAAAAGAGAAAGCATAACTGCAAACAAGAAAATGCAAAAAAAAAAAAATGCAGAGGTTGGGGTGCAAAGCACAAAAGCTAGATTAGGAAGTAGGGAGAATGAAGCAGTCCAAAAGACGTTCCCTCTTTCTTAAAAGGAACAGGGAGGAGAGGCGAATCATCAACTGTGCCTGTCTGTGGATTCTCAGCTGCAGGCGGCCTCATCCCTGGCCTGTTAAACACATCCACTATGCTCTCAGGGCTGGGGCCTGGAACCCTCTCCGCTCCCCTTCTGCCCATCTTGGCCGTCATTCCTCACTCTGGCCTCTCTGACACTCTCACCAAAATGGCACCTGATCCCATCTGTGCTAGCCACTGACAGTCCCGGTCTTTGTGGTCTCTTCCTGTAACTTCCAGTGCATCTTCTTTGTTTTAGAGAACTCTGTTGAGCTCCCACCAACCCTCTACCTCCCTGCATTGCTGAATTTACTACAGATGCTACCACCAGTTCAGATCTACCTTTGCAACTGTCACCCAGAATATCAGGGATTCCACGTCTATTCCTGCCTGCATACCTGCCCTCTTTTAGGTTCTCATGCATTCAAAATCTATTTATTTATTGGTCATTCATTCATGAGAGACACACAGAGAGAGGCAGAGACAAAAGCAGAGGGAGAAGCAGGCTCCATGCAGGGAGCCTGATGTGGGACTCAATCCTGGGACTCCAGGATCACACCCTGGACCAAAGGCAGGCACTCAACCGCTGAGCCACCCAGGCATCCTGCATTCAAAATTTAATGAGCATCTACTATCTTTCAGGTATTTTACCAGGCACTGAGGACAACATGGTAAAAAAGTTCGAGTTCTTACTCTTCTGTTCTTTAGGGATAACAGACAAGAGACAATGAATTATAACTCACTATGATGAGCTTCATGTTAGCTAGGGCTGGGTGCCATAGAGTTACCCCACAAACCAGTCAAGGAGGAACCATGGTAGGTCACTTAAGAGGCCTCCTGGAGCTGAAAGGGCAGCATAAGGCACTGAAGAAGGATGTTAAAGCTGAACACACCATCTCCTGACCCAGGAGCACTACCCAGTCACCCACTCCAAAGCTGGAGACTGGTACTCTGGTCCTTCACAGCTCAGAGCCCACTAGTCCTGTGGTCAGCGCCCGAGGCTCCAGGATTTTGCTGTCCATATCACACCCCAGCACAGTGACAGGAACTGTACTGAAGAGCAAGGTCTTTGGCTGGCAGCACAGCCTATTCAGCCGGTCCCACTGGCCCCCAGCTGGTAGCAAGAACTTAGTAGGAGCTGACCTCTCACATCAGAAATTCTCTGGAATGTTCACAGATCTTCCATCTGGCCCAGCCAGGAGACAGAGTCTGTGCAGTGGTTTATTACTCATGCTGGGCTCATCTCACTTCAGAACCACAAGTGGGTCCTCTGGCTGCCCCACCCTCATACAACATTTCTCCTATGCATTTCTTTCCCATTCTCCTTTTTCCTGCAATCCTTCCCACCCTCCCTCTGAGCTGGTGATCTTGCTTCCTGTGTCTCTAAAGATACAAAAGCAGTGGAAGAGGACTTCCTTGAGTTCCCATCACCACACTTGCCCCCACTTGTGCTCTACCTTCCTTCCTGTTTCTATGAGTGCCTGTCTGCTCCCAGAAAAGTCAATTCCTCACCATACCTCTCTATTCTCCTCTCTGGGACATCAACCCTTCTTTAAAAAATAATATATCCTTGTCATATTAAGATTAAATTAAAAGGAAATGCTTCATATAAAAAGACTGGGGCAAATCAATTAAAATATTTATCCTGACAGTTAAATCTAAGTTTGGAGGTAGAACAGTCACATGGCTTCTATCAGAGACAGAACAGCTCCAAGGGGTGATTGCAGGGAGATGGCAAGCCACAGGTTACAGGTGCAGCCCCAAGAAGATCCTTGAGTCAGGGAGACTTTACCCTTGATAGTAAAGAAGGGTGCTCTTGGACTTGCTCCAAGCCAGCCACTCAGCAGAACCTCCGTGTAGCAGTCGATGTCACAGTCACGTGGCAGAGAATACCCAGAAACAGGGGACAGCCAGCTATGATAGACTTGAGTACAATGCCAGCCATCAATATCAAATGCTAAATCATCAGACAAATGGGCCATTGTAGTGGTGAGGGACTTCTGGACACTAAAAGACCTTTCAAACCCAGGTCATGCAATTCTGTGCCTTCCAAGGATGCATGATGATTGATCCCAGTGATGTTAGGTGGCTATTACTAGTCTGGGAATTTATTCCAACGCATTTACGGTGAGTGTGCCCATCCCTCCTAAAAGAAAGCTTACTCTCGTACAACAGGATAGTGAAGGGGACAAGAGGAAACTCTAGTTATGGCTGTTTTTTACTATGGTCAATAAATGGGCTTCCATTAACCCAGATGTCAAAAGTCTCCTATTATATTGGCTTCACAAAGACTGGGGAGAAAGTAGAAATTGGAAAAGTTGCTAAAAACTTCCCGTTTTCTCTTTCTTTCTTAAATCTGGTAACTCAGACTCAGTTGAGACTTTTTATAACAGTCAGGTATATCCTTCTTCCCTTCTAAATGAGAAAACACTTGGCCCACCAGTACAGGCCCTCACATGCAGAGGATCAACTCTGGCTAATAATATAATGAGTAGTAGATCTTCTATTCTGCTGCAGAGTGTCTATCACAATGAGAACAGCCTTTAAAAGTAATGTGTACATTGAAATTGATTATCAAACTTGAAAATGAAACAAAAGATTGTTTTCATGCATGGTTAAAATGCTTCTATCACACTGGGCTGAAGAGACCATGTGCAGAAAGATAAGAAGCCTGAAGTCTCTTCTTAGACACCAGTCATCTTTCTCTTAAGCAGCAACATGATAGAGGAAAGAGAGTTGTAGTTTTGCTTTCATCTGAAATCACTTCTACTCAGACGAGGCTATCTCCCCTCTAGAGGAAAAGGCCATCTGTTCAACAAACAGAAAATCGTCACCATATTCCCTTTTTCTTGTTTATAGAACATCAGTTTGGTCCAGGGAGACAGTGCATCCATAGCCAAGGGGATGAATCACAACGGATGAAGTCACTCGCTCTGATGTCATTTCCCAGACTCCCTGTAGCTAGGATTGGTTTCTGATTGTTCCAGCCACTGACATGTAAGCTGAAGTTTCTGGGGGGCTTCTGGGAAAGATTCTGCATTCTGATAAAAGAGGCAAGTGCAAGAGGAGAGCTTGCATTTGCTGTTCCCTATTCCCATCCCCTTGCTTTGGAATGTGGCTGTGAGGCCTAGAGCTGCCGCAGCTGCCTCACCATCATGACGTGACTGTGTCAGAAACCAGCTGGCTCAGGGTCACAAGGCAGATGGGCAGCTGGGATCCTGCTGGCATCACTGAGTTGCTGGACCAACCCTGAAGGGATAACCCCTGGACTTCTAATGTAGCAAGGAAACAATGTTCTTAAAGTTTAACCCTTTGTCAGTTGGCTTCTACGAGCAGTCGGAAACATTTCCAACTGATATACAGATCTTTCATTAGGGGTTCAATGACTGCCCATATATCCGGTATCAAAATTTCACTACTGCTAATATTTACCACGTTCACTTTATCTCTTAGTATATCATCAATATATATTGAAAATAAGTTGTTATAACATCATAATACTTTACCCCTTCAGCACAGATCTAAAAATAAGCAGTTTCCTTCATGACCACAATGCCATTATCCCTCCTAAAAACATTGCCAGTTCTGAGATTTGATATTATCTGAAAGTTGATCCATATTCAATTTCTGCCATTTTCTTCTTGTACTTGAAGAAAACTTCTGTTTAAATGGTACAAGTGGGGGTACCTGGCTGGTTCGGTCAATTAAGCATCTGACTCTTGGTTTCAGCTTAGGTCATGATCTCAGGGTTGCGAGATGGAGCCCTGCATAGAGCTCTAGGCTCAGCATGGAGCCTGCTTGAGATTCTCTCTCTCCCCTTCCCACGGCCCCTCCCCCCCACTCACTCAAATGCTCGCTTGCTCTCTCTCTAAAATAAATAACCAAATCTTTTTAAAAAATAAATGGTACAAATGGAAATTGGGATTTTGTTTTACTTTTCCTTTTCTTTAAATAAAAAAGATTCACTGCTTCCTCTTCTTGTAAAAACATAGTTTCATTGTCCAGCCCATTATGGCTTCTGAGCCCAGGAGAGCCCCTAAGACGATGTGAATAAAGCTTTGGAGAGGATAACTAATCACCTAAAAACCTCAGCCAAAAGTGTTGCCCGAATTCCCATTTGGAAACGTATTCAGAATTGAGCTCTTGGTGAACAAATGCTCTTCTCAGTGAGGCAAAGGCCTCGGACATGTAGTGTGGAGTACAACATCCTCTCTGTGAGGCAAGCCTCTCTAGTTTGGGGACCTGACTTTAGTTCCCCCTCTCCAAATGACCCCACACATCCACTCCACAGTTTACATGTAATTGTAAAAAAATGGACAGGAGAGGACATTTTTTTTTTTTTTTTTTACCCACAATGGTGGTAATTATAACACTAATTGTGCATTTGAAATATCAACACTCTTTATAAACATGATTAGGAAAAAATGAGACGGACCCAGACTCTGGAAGAGAGAGACAGGAAAACAAAGCTAATTGTTTTGTGACATTTAAATTAGTGAAATCAATTTGGATTTTTGTAGAACACATTATGTAAAAGGACAAATGTTGCTTGATTATCTTTGCTTATTTTCTTAACCTCTCATTTTAAGTGAAACCACCATGACTCAGAGGCACTAGGCAGTTTCAGATTGATGTGACTGTTCCAGTATCGCCCCCCCCCAACCCCACCCAGTGGCGATGCACCCCCTTTCTGCGGCAGAGTTCACTAAAGGAACATCTAACCAGAACTTACCTAAACGACTCTTCTCTTTCTTCATCCATCTAGTGCTTGAGGTTTTAGTCTGTTTTCCTTCATCTCTAGAATTTTCAATGTCATTTAATTCTCCCACCATTCTTATGTGCTGGGAGAAAAAGATTTCAAATCTTTTTAAACCAGTATAGTATGGTCATAAACTGGAAGAACTTGATGTGTTTTAATTTCTTCCCAGTTGGATTCTTCTAAAACCATTAATATTTCATTTATTTCAATGACAAAATTAATGTGTAATCTATTATCAAGGCTTTATTTATTGCATGTGAATAAAGTCAGAGCAATTGCTGTTGACAGAGGTGTATTATTAATGCTCAAAACCAGTTTGGGGGGAGGGGAACGTTTAGCCAGTTCTAATTAGAGACTCACAAATTTATCACACACCAAAACTGGTTAAAGCTACCTTTGACTACATTGTATGTACCATCGTTTAACTCAGGAACAATGGTGTAAATAATGTGTCCTCCTTTAACAGATGATTTTTCCAACTTTCGTTTTTTAAAAGGGCAAATTTACAAAGCTTGGTATAACAGATACATATCATAAATAAATGCTTTGATGCATTTTCACAATCACGTATCTGCAAGAGCAAGTGCTTGCTTCTTCTAATGACTATTTTACCTGTAAACAGTTAAAAAAAAAAAGGAATTTCTAAAACTTAAGCATTCTGTTTACCAAACGGAGACAGCAGGAAGGTTTGGCTCTTTCATTAGACTTGCAGAGTCCTTCTAGAATGGTGAATCACAAAGCAGTGCATGGAAGAGCTTGTGAATCCCCACGGAATGGCTACTGTGGACCACTTTGTGCAGAAAGTGCTGGAGGTGCAAATGTTCCATGTGGGCTGTCAAAAGAGAGGTGAGCAGTTTCCGTCACCTCTGACCTCCCAGTACGATATGCTCTGGCAGGGACCCTTCTGGGCCTGTAGGCCACCGTGCTGGGAGAAATAGACATACCACCTCTCTTACCTCAGCTTGGACAAGGATAAGAGCTATCCAAAGCATCCCTGTGGACCCATGCAGGAGCCTGGCACAAGATGCCTTAACATTTGTTAAGATTCTTAAAGAAGGAATTTTTATTTTGCACTTTGAAGTAGGTCTTAAACCATTTAGAGGCCAACACAAGCTGACCCCCTGCAGAGTGAAGTGACAACCAGTCTGCAGATCACCTCCATGCTAGAGAGTGCCCCTCAGGGCCATGGTTCTCCAGGCCTTCCTCCCTCCAGGCTTTGAGGCGTTGATGCCCATCTGTGGTGCCTCATTCCCTCAGCAAACTGCACAGATGAAATCTTCCTGATGGTTAATGCCAAGCACAATTTGGGGGTTGGTCCTCCTAGGCTGATTGACCCTCTTTCCTACAGCAATGCCAACCTAACCAAAAGGATTCCATTTTTTAATGAGAATTTTAGGAATCAGTCTTTTCTTTCAGGTGGAGAAGGGTAGGATTGGGGAGTTTCCGGTTCTTTGGTTCATAACATAATGGGTAACATTAGTAGCAGCTGTGGCCCCCAAAAATCGTTTTTTGTGTGTTTTCAGTTCCAAGACCTTAGAGCATTGGGTAGCCTTAAGGATCTGATTCAATTCATAATGATCTAAAATATTTCTTTCAGATAAGCTCTCAGATTTTTGAGCCTGCCTCCACGTTAAGTCCGTATATCTTGTTTGCAGTTGATGGCAGACAGTTGAGAAATCAAAGATAACAAAGCTTTTACTTTACAAATGTTCTACCAAAGAAAGCCAAAAACATATCATAAAACATTCAATCTGACACATCCAGATAAATTATTTAAATTTTGCTGCAAAGCTTCAGCCTAAAATAAATGGCTTTGCCTGTAGAAATATGTATGGTACCACACATTTGTCAAAACTCTCCACCCCTCTGAAAATGCTGTAGTCCTGGTAACTGGAAAGCTCAGCAGAGCTGAGAGCTCTGCAGGCTGGCAGGGTGTGACATAGACCCCATGAGGGCAGGGCTCGTGCCCACTTTATTCACCACCCTATCCTAGGTCCCAGGCTCAGGCCCAGGCCCTTGCCCAGAGCAGCCACTTGAGAATCGAGCCCATTTGCTATGTTTACAAGTATAATATGATAGCAATATACATACGTACTATATGCATCAGTGTATTCATATGTATTTAAACAAGGATGCCTGTGACTTACCTCAAGCTGTCCATGATGAAATAGAAATGCCTTGGTTACCAGTAGGGAAATAAGGAAATAATCCTCAAATTTTGGAATTGGGGGAGGGGAAGAGAGGAGGAGGGGTGGGGGAAAAATGGTTCCTTATTTAGCATGAGACAACCAGCTTCCTAAATAGTACCTTTCTCTACATAAACCATAAAAATCATTTCAAAATTCACCACTTTCTGGCTTTTCATGCCTTTAAGGAACAAAATTGACACAGTCAGTATTTTCAAAAAGAGCCAAGAGATTATTCACTGACCCCCCAGGAAGCCAGCCCTTCTCTCTTTTAAAAGATGTTTTCTATTGCTGCCGTTTTAAGTAAGAGGAGTTAGCAATTGAGAAATTGTTGTGAGGCTTATACATGACAGTAGATGAGATTTTACTCTCCAAAGGAGAATATTTTTCCCCTCACTACACACTGATAGAATCATGCACTTGATGTAGGAACCCAGCAGCAATTGAAACCTCAAATTGAAAGGCTCAGAGGAGCACAAAGGAGGAAGCAACGGGGAGCCAGATCACACAGAAGGTCCCTCCAAAGGCAAGCACATTCTAGTTCTGACCAGTTAGATCTTCCAACCTGGATGCACTCCTGCAGACACCAGCAGCCGGCGTTTCTTCAAGCACGGAAAGTGCCAACACCTGTGCCCCAGCACAAACTCAAGCCAAACAGTCTGGGTTCTGGTCCAGGCTCCTCCACTCAACAGCCAGGTGACTGCAGTCCGGTTCACTGATTTCTTCAAGCCTCAATTTCTCACCTCTAAAATGGGCCTAATAATAGTCCTTCCCTCAGAGTAGTGATAAAGATTTTAAAAAGAATGATAATGAAAGAAGACTCATGGAGGAGTATCTGGGGTAGAATTCGTGTTCAAAAGAGCATAGCTCTTGTCATGTGTTATTAGCAGGATTTGCATTCTTCTAGTGTTATCTTCATTATTATTATATTCAAGGAGTTTGGCCTGACCTGAGGTAGAGGTGTAGAGCGGCAGTCATCCTGAGGGAGAAGTAATGAGAAGTTTTGAGGAAACTAAAATTAAATCCACACTCTCTCCTTCCTGCCCCACCCCCTCCTGTCAGATTATCAACCCTGAAATTTTGGGATTAATCTAGGCTTTTCACGGGGATTAAGGTAATGCCCTGAGTCCCTCTGAGCGAGACCCACAGTGGTAGAAAAAAAGCTGTCAGGGTGACATGCAGTACAACAAGACTAGTTTTACTCTTTGGAATTAAGTCTTAAGTAATTACTCTCTAAATAGTTTCTCCTTAGAAAAATTCAAAAATAAGGAAAGACAAGCTTTCCTTTGACCAATATCCTCTACAGAAAAATTCAAGAATAAGGAAAGACAAGCTTTCCTTTGACTAATATCCTCTACTGCTAGGGCCGCCCAGAGGTAAGTACTGTGATCAGGGCGGAACGCATCCTTCAGATTTTGTCCATAGAAAATACACTATTCCTTTTGGTTCACATAAAAGGACTCACACTCTAGGTCCCATTTGGCAACTGCTTTTTTCATTCAATAATGTCTAGGGATGTTTCCAGATTGGCATATATAAATGGTTCTGACCTTTTCACTCTTCTCAGGGTGTGTCTATTCCTAATAACTGAATGGGGGGCCTTAATAGGTCCCATGACAGCCCATCTCTTGCCCGCTTCTGTCTGTCCTTTGTGGGCAACATGATCCTAGCTTGAGAGTCTGGAGATTTGTTCCTTGGTTCTAGTACTTCTAACTAGAAGTGAGACCTTGAGATCATCATTAAGGCCCTCGGGATAGATACTTTCAGGCCCCTTATCTAGCAAATGAGAGAATTGAATTACATGGGTTCTAATTTCTGGTACAACTACAGTCATCAGGGTTTGGGGTACTGGGACAGAAAAAATATTTCTTTCAGTATTAGAATGAGGAAAGTTGTGGGAGTGGGAAGAAGCTGATGAGTTCTGAAGACGTTCTTCCTGCAAACAGGTATCTGCTTTCCACAAAGTTAGAGCCATTCTTAAACTAACATCTGGTTTCCCTCATTCTTTGAATGCACACATAGCAGGGATGTGGGCTTTGTTTGATATCACAGGAGTCAAGATATTTTTAAGTAGTCACGCACACACCCAAATTACTCCGGTAGAATTTGGTTGAAAGTATTTGCATCTAGGCTGCTTATTGGGGATGGAATTAGGATGTGAGAGAGCAGGTTTGGGGAAGTGAGTACTAAAAGGGAGAGATTCTGAGTGCCCTAAAAAGGTTTGTTCGTTTAGTCAATAAGTAATGAACAACCATATCCAGGGGTGAGAGTAAAACAAAGAACCAAGACTGTTAGAACTGTGTGCTTCCAGAATCTTAGCCAGCGTTCCTCACCTGAAGAGTGTCTGCGTTATGGGGTGATTCTCTTGCTCTCCAGTCCATCACCAAGATATTTTTCCTGCTGGATTGTTCAGATGTGACCTTAAGAACTGCTTGTCAGCAAGTCTTTTTAATAAGGTTCCCTTCAACCCAACCATCAATGTTTAAATCAGTAAAGAAGAGAGGGGTGGTTGACAATGACCATTTTATTACTATCTGTGTTTCTGGAATGTATAAAGAAATTATCATTTTTAACACCAAAAGGAAATATTATTTCACTAGAAAACAGAAAACTGGGACCTATTATGGCCTGGATGAGCAGTGATAAAATTTGGAGTGTGTGAGGAGGTTGTATTGAGGGCTGCAGTGTTCGATGAGCAGGAGAGAAAGACTCAGCAAACCATCACCTACCTTTTCCCCTATATCCTCTGAACTGCAGTAGGTTGTGAAGACTTGGGCGTCCTTAGTATGACCTGCCCCATACTCTCTGATGCTGAGCCCTTGGAAGCTAGTTCCCACTCCCCCACCCCTCCAATATTCTGTTGGACCAGCTCATATCCCCAGCTGCATCCCCACTCCCTAGATGTACTCCCAGAACTCCAAGACTGGGGTCTCCAGAACTTACTTCTCACTTTATTTCCAGGATCAGCCTTGTCTACTGAGTCAGAGAGACAAAGCACAGAAGCTGTCAACCCTATCTGGTTCTCTAGTTGACTAAGGAATTTCATTTCATAGCCTCCAGCCCGTAGACTCCCTGCGTCAAATAGAGTTACTGTTAAGTGGGCATTGGAATGAACCCTCGTTTTTGTTTTTGTTTTTGTTTTCACAGAAGGCTAAACATAAATTCACAAAAAGCAAGGCAAACCTTCCCTTCCTTCAACGCCACCTCCCCACCATCCCCCAGTCTCCCCACACTATTCAGAGGTTTAGAGCCTGCAGAGTTCAAGGCCCATCTTAGGTAAAGCTCTAAGGTAGCCCCTTTGGATGATGTTTTGTAGCTCCTTTTCCCTTGCAGTGACCTCCCTCTGTGCCGTCCCAGGGCCCCTGGATGTAGAGGACCCCTCTCAGCCTCACCTCCACCACAGTGCCCCTTTCTAGGGTCTGGGATGGCTCACACACATGCATCCTCATCCCCCAGCCCTGGGAATGCAGGCCAACCACGCCCTCCCATAGGAGTCCCATTGTATAAGAGGGTCCCTGGAGGCAACACTGTTTTTTAAAATTTTGTCTTTAATCATATATTTCAAACACTAACAGGTGAAAGGGAGTTGAAGTTTTCTGGTCGTGAAGCACCTCAAATCTTCCCACTTGCCCTGCAAATAATGGTAATTCATTATTCTTTAAGTTTTCCTGATGTCTCTTTTCATCCTCAAAACTTGAGGACTAAAACCAGGGACTGAAATTGTTAGATGCCTATAGTTCACCAAGAGAGCATGGACTGCAACCTATAAATTATCTTTTATGTAAACTGAAAACAAGTTTAGTTATCAGCAAATTAAAACACGATTATATGGGGGCACCTGGGTGGCTCAGTCAGCTAAGCATCAGACTCTTGATTTCAGCTCAAGTCATGATCTCAGGTCATGAGATCAAGCCCCACATCAGGCTCTGAGCTCAGAGGGGGTCTGCTTGAGATTCTCTTTCTCCTTCTCCTGCTGCCCCTCCTTCCACTGGCACTCATGCACTCTCTTTTTCTGTCTCTCTCTCTCAATAAAATATATTTTTTAATGGATTATGTGGACACTTTGGCAAAAAATACTCAGGACTTTGAAAAGCAATGAATAAAACCACTATGTCTGTGTTAAACTGAAATTCCCAAAAATATTTCACAAGTACAACATGCACTCCTTTTCTGATAAACCATTCTATTCATGTTAATATCATGTCAGAAAAAGTTCTAACTGGCTTGATCTTGATATTTCCCTCGCAAGTGAAACTATTTATTATTGAAAATAAATTTCATTTTAGATAGTTAAAAATGCACATTTATGTTGTATGAGTGCATGTGTACACTTAATAATTTCTTTAGAATTATAATTCATTTCCACTGTCACTAAGAAGGGCATTTTAGGTGTGATGGAAAGATGAATATGTGAAAGTAAATAAATGGTCTAATGTGACTACTTCCTCATTTTTATTCATTTGCAACCATTTCCACACTACCAGCCTCTGTTAAAATTTAGTTCTATTTGAGGCATTTATATGTAAATGATACCTTGCCAAGACATCTCCAGAGGTGTGTGTGTGGGGGGGGAATTACAGAAATGTAAGAGCTCTGCAAACAGTCCCACTAAGTGCTGAAGCCCACCAAGTCATCCCTCTGGAAGCCCAGACCCCTGAATCCCACAGATGTGTGGGCCACCTCAGGTCAAAGGCTTTCCTTATGCCTTTAACCCTCCCTATGAACTGCTATGCCTTTCTGTCTTAAACACTATGTGACTTTCAGGCATTCTTATTACTTTCTTTTTTCCCCTCACATAAACTTTGCTTTGCCTCGACAGTGAGACAAACAACCCTGGAAGCATCATTTCCAAATTTCAAGTCCTCATATTGCTGCTGCTGAGGAATCCATTCATTGCGTCTTACTAGTCATCATGATTTCATATTCCACCCTTTAGATCTCTTGCACACACTGCTATTTCTGGAAACAGTAACATGCAGGAGATGGCATAGGGCAAAGATAGCACTGAACACCGGCACGGTAGAGAGGCTGTTTTTATTATTTTGATTTCCTTATGTTGCACACTCTGTGATATCCAGCTAGATGAGCTCTGTGGTTAATATTGTATTTGAAATGAAAAAGGTTCCAAGTTCTTCAAAATTTGTATTCTCAGAGGCTGTCTTCTTGGATTTCTACATCTTAAAAGCAATCTTCTGACAACTAAGATCATATTTAAATCGGCTTTGCAAATTCCAGCAAGAAACTGAGTCCACATCATCACTTGAGGCTCTATTCTGTCGACTTCCCTTGCTTCCCCCTAGCCAAAAAGATAAACCATTTAAAAATTTGTAAAGTTAAAAAAAATTATTTAACTATTCAACATAAAGCTACCCAGGCTTCCTGGGAATTATATTATAGAAGGAGAAAGGGACAAAAAGATATGATGCCAAGAACTGGAAGAGAAAAGTTCATAAATTAAATATAACTCTAAAGCAACAGAACAAAGCAAAAACTAATGGGCAGACTGCAATTCTGGTTTGGTTATTTTTGAACTAAGCTAGAATTTACTTGTTCAAAATGATCCCTCCAGAACTGCTTTAAGGGCACACAGCTCCCAGCTGTATGGATTTCTTTCATATAACAATTAAGCACCAAGGCTAAAGCATATGGCTATCTAACAAAATGCACAGCCCAGGAAGAGAAATGGGCTTTAGTTTCAGTTTACCTGCAGACTCCTGACTTGAAGCCTCTGAAAGTATCTGCACCTTCGTTTTACCTTTTGTACAATTCTATTTGGTTATTGCATACTTAAAAAAATAAAAAAACAACTTCCTTTGAACATTCCCTGGCAGAGAGGAGAAAGACCTTGTTCTGTTCCCATCTCCCATTCTGAGCTTCTCTACCATCTGTAGTTTTTTCGTTCCCAAAGAGGAGTCTTCTCTGACATTTTGGAAGTTCACAGTGCAAATCTACCCTTTATTAGCTCTATCTGGCAAGCGACTTGAGCTCTCTAAGCCACATGTATTCAACAAATATTGAGTTACTATATGCCAAATACTTTTCTAAAGGGAGAGCAAGACAAAGCACCCTCTTACTAAGCTCCCATTCTAATGAAAGGAGAAATAGCGCATGGATAAAGAAGCAGTTAATGGAATGTCAAGTGGCACCAAGAGCTGTTAAGACAAGTAAAGCAGGATGATGGGAAAAGAGTGAAGAAGGGGGGCAATTTTAGAGAAAGCCATCAGAAACGGGCTCTGTTGGGTATGAGATTAGGTCAGAGTCAAAATGCAGTAAGAAAGGGCATCATATCTTGGGGAGAGAACAACTGCAGACAGGAACAAAGCTTTGGAGAAGGGCAAAGAGCTAGTGTGGCTGGAGTGAGGTCCGTGTGAGGCAGAGCAGGAGTTGGGGGGAGCAGTGAGGGGGTGTGGGCAGGGCATATATGTGCCCATGAGCCACTGTGGACCTTTAGATTTTATTCAGTATCAGGACGTAGTTGGAGAGTTTTAGCAGAAGAGTGACATGGCCTGATTTCATGTTATGTAAAATGGCTCCGATGGATTTTGTGGAGAATGGACTACATGGGAATAACTATGAAAGCAGAAAGACCAGAAAGGTTATAGTAATGGCTACAGCAAGGGATGATGGTAGCTCACTAATCTATAACACAAGGACAATGGTAGCAACACCTGCATGGGAGAATGACATCGGATAATACATGTAAGTGACTCACCATAGCATCAATATATAGCAACAACTCAACGTTAGCATTATTGTTGTTATCATCAGGATTATTTTGGGGTGATTCCCCTACCCCAACTGGTAGCTAATTTTCTAATCTTTGGCACATCCTTTGCATGAAGGATTTCAAATATTCTTTTTATCCCCTCTAAACATGTCGTCCTGTGTCCTAGAGCAGCTCTGCATACAGGAGGGTATATGTGTTTGGTCAAAGTTCAAAACGCTTTGTCAAGGCTATTTTTATTCATTGTGGTTGCCAGTCCTGCCATTTATGATAGCAGATAAGCAGACTGGTGGAGAGTTCTGGACAGTATTGTTTTCCATGGAGCATCTGATAATGAGGGGGCAATTTCTGGATGTCACAACAACAGAGGGACTGTGCTGGCACTTAGTGGGTGAGGTCCAGCAAAGCTAAATAGGAAAGCCCTACACAATAAATGATTTCCTACCCAAACTGCCCATGCTGTTGCTCTGGGAAACACTTAGGTGGCAGGAGAGTCTCCATGCAAATTGTAGCAGCCCAATTCCAGGGAAGTTTGCAATGGGGGAAGAGAAGCCTGAGGATGCTGGTGTAGAGGAAAGAGCATTGGGTTGAGAAGCAGATCTTAGTCTCAACTACAACAATACAAGTCATGTGGATTTAAATTTTTCATTCATTGTTAAGACTCAGCTTCCCTATCCATAAAGTGGGAGAATTTTCCTTGACTACTTCCTTGGAAGGTTAAGGAAATTCAATAAGATAATAATGCCCATGTATGCATTTATTAAATTATAAATCATCATGAGGCTGAACAACCTATCTCTATACACACACAAGTTGTTAATGAGATAGAAAATACAGTCTCTGCCCTAGAGAATTTATAATTCAATCATCATTAAAAAAGAGCTGCAAGTTCCCATTAGAGAAGAAAGTAGGAAATGTGTTTTCAAAACCACAGGCCCAGTTTTTACAAGTCAAGCATTTTATATTTAATTAAACTTTGCAAATGCCAATTCTTCCCCCACCCCAACTAAGCTTATTTTCTCAAGTATGTCTATTGTACTAAAACATATGAAATAAAAGACACTAAAAAGGCTATGTGACCTTTTAAAAACAAAGTCACAAGCAACATTGTTTATGACACCTACTCTCTTTTAAAAATGGGAAACGAACTAGGGGTGGTAGAAGGGGAGGAGGGCAGGGGGTGGGAGTGATTGGGTGACGGGTACTGGGGGTTATTCTGTATGTTGGTAAGTTGAACACCAATAAAAAAATTTTTTTTTAATAATTAAAAAAAATAAAAATGGGAAAGGAAACAACCCAATGGTCAATTAAGGTTTGTTTTTTTTTTTTTCCCTGTTTTGTTTTAATCATGATTGTCTCCTTTATGGCAAAATAATCTCATTGGAGGAAATTCTGATCCGCTAGGGTAAGTTTGAACTGATCTTTTATCAAATTTTATTTTTATAGTCAGAAAACATCTACTTCTATACATTCATTCATTACTCATTCATTCATTAATAGATTGTGATTATTATCTACTATAGAGGAGCTTTGTACAAACTTTGTCTTAAAGGGCACTCCTAACCCAAATAAACAACAAAATGGGAATAGGAGGTATAGTGGCAACAGATATTAAAAGTTAGAGTTTGCATACTACTTTGAAAGGGATAGATTTCCTTAGTAAAATAAATTATTAATAACAAAAAAAGAACTGTTTTTCAGTGTACTGAGATTAAAAGTTTGGCAAACTAGGTTTATTATATAAGATTAGTCACTATGGTAGACACTGACTGTTTATCCTATATTCACTTCCCTTTCTCTGCTAACAAACACCAATTTATTCAGGTAGCAGGCAGAGACTCCTCTATTTCAATGTAGATGGATTTCTATACCATTTCCATAATGTGAATCTTAATTTGTGTAACGCAGTTGCTACCTGTGGACAATGATTGCTATGAAAGTAGAGATGAGAGCCAGTTTTAGTCAATGAGATATAAATAGACATCTGTTAGGTGAGCTTCCAGAATAGCTTTTGACCCACTGTATTAAAAAAACAAAGCCTAATTAGAGATGTATATTGCAATGCCAAGAGCAATCACTAAAAATAGCAATAACATAAAGGGGAAGAGCCTAAATATCAGCAGATAAATTAAAATGGAATACTAAAAAAACTTTTTAAAAAGCTAGAGTGTAGGAACAGAAGAATAAGAAACAAGGGTTACAAAAGATGAATTATTAAATGATAGAAATAAATCTAACCATATCAATAATTACACTAGGTTTATGATCTAAACACATCATGTAAAGGGAAAAGATTGTGAGAGTGAATAAGAAAGCAAGATTTGGAGTGCCTGGGTAGCTCAGTTGGTTGGGTACCTGCCTTTGGATCAGGTCATGATCTCAGAGTCCTGGGATGGAACCCCACTTTGGGCTCTCTGCTCAGCGGAGAGCCTGCTCCTCCCTCTCCCTCTCCCTCTGTGCTCTCTGTCCCTCAAATAAATAAATAAATAACTTTTTTTTTTTAAAAGCAAGACTCAATTATATGCTCCCTACAAAAGGCGTACTCTAAACAAAAAGATACAAATAGGTTTTGAAAGAAAACAGAATTTTTAAGAAATACAGTGTATTCTAAAACAATGTTTAAGAGACCCAGACTAAGAAAAAAAAAGAAAAGA